>NW_028322333.1:0-39536 GCF_041381405.1 Jatropha curcas
ATCAGAGAGATCTACTAGGTATATATTTCCAAACCTTTTTCCACGAATAAGGTTTGTTATCATGCATGTTCTGAACTTCACAATGAGAAGGTTCAAAGATCACTCTTCTATTTTTATCACAAATCTGACTCACACTTAACAAGTTATAATGTAATCCTTCTACTAACATACATCTTCTATTGAAGGATTAGAACCTACCACACCAATACCAACGATTTACCTTTTGCTTTGTCTCCAAAGCTTACCGTACCTCCCTTTTTCTTTTCTAATCTGGTGAACTTCTTTTTGTCACCAGTCATATGCCTAGAGCAAGCGCTGTCCATGTACCACATCTCTGTTTTCAGCTCGCTCCTTAGGCACACCTGAAAAGATCAAGCAGATTTAGGTACCCAACTCATATTGGGTCCTGGAGGGTTAGTGGTAACAGGTGCACTATGATTCTTTTTTGTTGAAACTTTGATGTTCTAAAGTCACAACATTAGAAACAACATTTTTCTGATTAGAAACACGATTCAGTTTAGAAATGCTATTAGAACTTGTTTTCTTTAGAAAATGATTCTGAAATTGACTTTAGAATTCTAATCTCAGTTTTCAAGGATTCATTTTCAGAATTCAGATTTTTGCATTTTTCTTCAAGATGTGTCAGATTTTCAGAAAATCGATTATTACAACTTTTAAGATCTTTGATTTCTATAATAAGATCTTTGCATGTAACTTCTTGATAAAAAGCATCTTTTAAATGATTACTTTCAGATTTTAATTTTCTGAAATCTTTCTTTAGAACTTTATGCTTTCTAACAAGTTTTTCAAACTCATTGCAAAGATTATTGTAAGTATTTAGAAGATCACTTTCTGATTCGGGTTCAGAAATACTTACAGTGCTTTCATCATTCTCATGGATCGTTGCATTTGTTTCGTTGATTCCAACTGTCTGTGTTGAAGTCAGAGTACTGATTTCTTTAGATTCAGAGTCGATAGTAGCCATCAGACAGATATTAGCAATTTCTTCTTGATCATCGTGGCTTTCAGGATTAGAATCATCTGAATCACTCCAGGCAGCTACGAAAGCCTGCTTCAGCTTCTCTTTCGTTGACTTCTTTTTCAGTTTAGGACAATTAGGCTTGATATGTCTAGGTTTGTTGCATTCATAACAAACCACTTCAGAAGGTTCTTTCTTAGGCAAGTTACTATTTTAGATGGAAAGTTCTTTTTATTAAACTTTTTCTGTGGCCTTCCACCCTTTCGATAGAACTTTTTAAATCTTTTAGCAACAAGTGCTAAATCATCACTATCAAGATCAGAAGAACTTTCTTCACTAGAATCTACCCTCAAAGCCAGTCCTTTCTTTTTCTTATCTTCCGTTGTCAAGGAAGATTTCATTTCTTCTGAAACAAGAGCTCCTATAAGATAATCATAAGTGACGGGAGTCTCTTTGTAATTCATAACAGTTCCTATAGAATCCCATTTTCTAGGTAGAATTCTAAGGATTTTCTTAACAAGCTCATCTTCTGAAATTTCCTTTCCGAGAGTTCTCAAAGGATTAACTATATTGGTAAATCTAGAATTTAGTTCTGCAATAGTTTCCCTTCTTTCATACTAAACATTTCATATTCTCTCCAAAGGATATTTATTCTGGATTCTTTTACCCTGTCTGTACCCTCATAGGTACTTTAAGTTTTTCCCATACCTCTGTGCAGATTTACATCCAGACACTTTGTTGTATTCAGTTGCATCTAAAGCACAATGAAGAATATTAATGGCTTTTGCATTTACAGCAATGTCATTCCAGTCACCATCGGTATATTCTTCTTCAGTTTTTCTAACTAGCTCATCTCCTACAGTTTTCATGGGAATACGAGGACCAGTGATAACATTTCTCCACATTTATATCAACTGATTTCATGAAATTCTCCATTCTAGTTTTCCAGTAAGAGTAATTAGAGCCATTGAACAAAGGAGGTCTAGAAACAGATTGTCCTTCTAAAGAAGAAAGAGGAAGTGGGGTTGCCATGGGATCTTATCTCTTAAGCGGTTAAGCTTAGGTAAGTCAAGAGCCAAGGCTCTGATACCAGATTGTGGGTCCCGAATATGTATGGCACAACCCAAGAGGGGGGTGAATTGGGTTTTCTAAAAACTGAAATAAATTTTAGAAATTCTAAACAAGAATTAGAATTCTAAGTGCAGCGGAAAACACACAGAACTTTGTGAGAGTAGAATATGGATTAGAATCTCCTCACAATGTTCTAATTTCAGATATAGAAAGTCTGTGCAAAGTGCAGCTATTGATTAGAACAGCTTCACACTGACTTGTACAATATCAGAGCTTCTTTATGAAGGAAAGTTATCGAACTTAGAACTTCCTCATAAAGTTTGAAAACCATATAAGCTATGTGAAAGATAGTTATTAAAATTCAGAACTTCTTCACAGAGCCTTAATCAAATATTAAAGTAACTTTATGATGGAGAGTTATCAGGATTAGAACATCCTCATAAAGTAGAAAATAAAATAGAAACCCAAACAGTGAATTATACTGGAATAGAACAACAGTTAGAACATTGTATATTCACTTTATTAGAATACCAGAGTTCTAATTTAGAATAGATGAGACTTATTGCGTTTTAGAACATCTGAATTATTAACAATTTCAGCGTTTCTAAAAATTAAACAAGAGTGTAAAAGAGACAGTATCAACCAAACTTCAGAAATAAAGAGATCAACACCGAGATTATAGTGGTTCGGCACTAACTCGCCTACATCCACTCCCCAAGACGCATCTTGAGATCCTCCACTAAGTTATCTCTTTTAAAGGGTAAGAGACAAACCAACAGTACAAGGCAATAGATCAAAAACCTAGATCTACCCTTTTGTCCCACTAGATTTTCCAAAGGTTCTAGTTAACCTCAACCCTTTCTGTTTTTGGTAGAGTACAGAAAACTCGATTCAAGACATTACTATCCCACACATGGAGAAGGTCGCTTGATAACCTCTATCTCAATAGCTTCTAACCTAAGCTATTACACACAAAAGTTTAACAAATAAAGAGCCTGTCTACTATAGATTACACAATCTAAATAGACAGAAAGAAACGCCTATATAAGCACAGGAAAAACAATTTATCAGATTAGAAGATCGATTAGAACACAGAATTTTTTCAAAAGTAATTGTAAAAATTCTTTTCACTTTAAATATTGAAAACGTTAAGAGTAGAGATGAAAAGAAAATGGGGGTAGAGTAAGTTTTGAGAGATAAGGATTCGTTCAATGAGAGAGTGCTCTTAAAAAAAAACTCTTACTTCACCAAATGTTTAAGGCATGAACGTTCCTTTATATAGGAACAAAGAAGCTGTCGCCTTTTGGAAAGAGATTGAAATCAGAATATCTTCTTTCCTAATTATGAAAATCTTTGTTACCAAAAATTATTTTATCCCTTTTTGGTAAGAGAATAAAACCGATTTTCATTTCCTTTAGAAAGATTTTGACAGCGTTATTTTGGAAAGGATATTTTGCGGAAAGATTCTTACTAAAACCGAAAGAGATTCTCTTTCGTTTTTAAGGTAAGAATAATTTTAAGTATTTAGATCTTTCAAAAATATTTCCGAAAAGAGAGTGATTTGTATTACCAAAAACATTAGAGAAGAAATCTCTTTAGTTTTAGGAAAATAAATCTTTTCGATTTAAAGGAATATTTTCGAAAATAAATTATTTTGAAGAAAACTAATTTTCCGAAAAATATTTTTGAGAGAAAAAGATTTTTGTGCCATATATGGATTTTCTCTCTATCCTACAAGTTTCCTAAATCCTAGCTACTAGGTTCTTCGAAATCTTCACACTCAATGTAGGACTTGCCTTGTATGATTCTTTCCATAGAAATTCTGCATAAAATAAAATTAGCACAAATAACATAATTTTAAATTTATTCGTTTTGTATTAATCATCAAAATCCGAGATTAAAAATTGACCCTTGAGCCAACAATTATCCTTCAGAAAGAATGATGACTAGAGCTCAATATAAAAGATATTTGGTAAAGTTGCTTTCATTTCTCAAATAGAACCTAAAATTTAGAAGATGCTCAAAATGATGAAAATTGGATTCTTGCTATACAAGAAGAGCTAAATCAATCTGAGATAAATCAAGTTTGGAAACTTGTTTCTAGACATAAAAACCATTCTGTTATTGGAATAAAATGGGTGTTTAGAAATAAGCTTGATGAACAAGGTAATGTTGTGAGAAACAAAGCAAGGTTAGTGGCTCAAGGGTACAATCAAGAGGAAGGTATCAATTTTGATGAGACCTTTGCTCCAGTTGCAAGACTTGAGGCCATTAGAATGCTTTGTGCATTTGCATGTTTTAAAAACTTCATGTTATATCAAATGGATGTGAAAAGTGCTTTTCTAAATGGTTTTCTAAATGAAGAAGTGTATGTAGAACAACCTCCTGGTTTTGAAGTATATGATAAACCAAATCATGTTTACAAACTTACTAAAGCTCTTTATGGTTTGAAACAAGCTCCTAGAGGTTGGTATGAAAGATTAAGTAAGTTTTTATTAGAAAATGGTTTTTCTAAAGGAAAGGTTGATACAACACTATTTATTAAAAATAAAGCACATGATATTCTAGTTGTACAAATCTATGTTGATGACATAATCTTTGGTTCTACTAATGATCTTCTTTGTAAGGAATTTTCTAAGATTATGCATTGTGAGTTCGAAATGAGCATGATGGGAGAATTAAACTTCTTCCTTGGACTTCAAATCAAACAATGTGAAAATGGAATTTTCATAAACCAAGGTAAATATACTAGAGAATTGTTAAAATGATTCAAAATGGAGAAGGCCAAGGTATGTAGTACACCAATGAGTCCATCCTCAAAATTAGAAAAATATGAAAAAGGTATGGATGTGGACATCAAATTGTTTAGAAGTATGATTGGTTCTTTACTATATCTAACTACAAGCAGACTTGACATTCACTTTAGTGTTTGTCTATGTGTTAGATTTCAATCATGTCCCAAGAAATCTCATTTAACTGCTGTAAAAAGAATTCTAAGATATCTTTATGGAACTTCTAATCTGGGTTTGTGGTATTCTAAACACTATAAAAAAAACGCCATTTTGCGACCGACCAATCGGTCGCAAAATGGCAAATATCGGTCGCTAATTTGATGTAGCGATCGATTTGCGACCGACAATCGTCGGTCGCAAAAATACTGGTCGCAAACTAATTTTGCGACCGATGAGACAATCGGTCGCAAAATTGAATAATCAGTCGCAATTTTTGGTCGTGGTTTAATTGGAAATTCAGTCGCAAATTTGGTCGCAGAATATCGGTCGCAATTTTTTGCAATCGGTCGCAAATTATAAATTCATAATTTTACTTTTGGTATCAAATCGGTCGCAAATCGGTCGCAAAAATGAAAAAAAAATTAAATATTATTTTGAAAACAAAATTTTTCTGCACCTGTGAAAGTTGACATAAATGCATATATATCACACAACCTATTCAAGAACAGTATAAAAATGTAACTTTTATTATTCTGAACAAATTAAAATATGAAAATACAAATGAAAAAATAAAAATGTCCAAAATCAAATCTATATATGCTGCTGCTCATCTGCAGGATCCGATGTCGGATCTCCCGATGTCGGATCGCCAGGAGGAGTACTGCTGGATGTGATGTAGCGCCAGGAAGGGTGACCAAGGTATCGTCTGCAGCATCGGGATCAGGAGCCGATAGTGGCTGCTGCTGAGACGTCGAAACATGTCGGTCTGTAGCAGGCGTAGGATCAGAGGGAGAAGTACCAGCACGGTGCTCACCGGACAGCCGTATCACATGCGCTCTAAGCTCTGCAATCTGTCTCTGCTGATCAGCAAGCTGAGCCCGTATATCATCATCACAGTACGAGTCACTGTGCTCGGCTGTAGAAGCGTGAGCTGCTGAGCCAATGTAAAACTGTGATGCCTGAGACCCGATGCCGTATACCTTCCTCTTCTCTCCCCCCTACAGCCTCGAGATAAAGCGCTACCTCGTCAATTCTTGACTCAACTTCGGATTCATCGGTCTGAGAAGTAACAATACGCTCCCGAGCTGTAGTATAGTTCTCCTGAAAACAAAAAATTAATTAATCAATGCAATTGCAAGCTTTATTATATTCAACTTTGTACATCTTCGCAATGATTAGAGGGTAAATGTAAATATTATTCATTGTTACTTACATTGACGCTCAGCGCACGTCTGTCGATAAAGGTATTACGATCGTGGTCCTTCGTGTGAGTGTATGTAAACACCTCCATCGGTGTGGGCTCACGACCTAATTCTTTAGCCTATAATGAATTTTATGTATGATATATTAATTATATAGTGTCCTTTCATTAAACATAGTTTCTTGTAAAGGGACTAGTTCACTTACTAATAATCGAGCTGTCTCTATAGCAGATATAGATCCGCCTGTGTGTCGCGAAGGTCCTGCTCCATCACCGCCATCTCACTGCGCCTGTTTTGTGCAAATATCTCCCGCTTTCTCTTGAATGCAGGATCCTCCCAAGCCTTTTGCCAGCTCTCCCATATCTCCTGAGACACGCACTGCTGCTTCTTACCGCTTCTTCTCATCCTATAGGTGAAGTCAGCGTATCGATCGGCGCATATCTTCTCCCAGGCTACTTTCAGCATAGCTGTAATGGCCTCGTCCCATATGAAATGTTTCTGCAAAAAAATTAGATCATATAGCGTTTAAACACTAAGGATGTATCTTGAATTGTAAACATTGAATGATGATATAACTTAAACCAAAGAGTACCTGGAACTCCTCCCAATAAAAGTCTCTCGCCTCTTGTGGTACGGCATCCCATGTGTATCCTTCTTTATGCAGCTGTAGCTTGATTATCTTCAAAATTTGCCTCGCTGCTCGAGAAGATGGATATATGCTGAAAAAAAAAAAACAGAAGTGAAATATAATTACACGAAAGCATCACAGTTATGAATAAGTACAAAATATAATTACAAAATATGCCTGCAGAAAATTTGAATAAGTACTTACTGTCCCGCTACCAAACTGAGGGTGATACGTGGATCTGATGAAGCTGCAAAAGAAATGACAAATGTTATAAATTTTTAGATAATTAATATATAATTAAAATGACAGTTATGACATTTATGATTACCTTGCACAGTAGGTGACTGTGCAGCTGGTGGAGTCTGTACTGGTAGAAGAGGAAGGAGCAGAAGGCTGTGATGGCGCAGTACTGGATGCTGAGCAGAGGATGAAGCCCCAGACGTACCTGAAGAAGGATGTGATGGCGGCAGTTGGTCGCTGAGCAGATGACGAAGCCCCAGACGTACCTGACGAAGGACGAGGGATGACCCTCCTCGTCCACGGGCACTGCGTCCAGGGCCATGACCTCCACGCGAACCACTGCCGGACGCGTCAGAATCAAACGGTCTACCTCTAGCCATCTGTACTGCAGATATCAAACCTAGATAAAATGAATTTATACAATTATATGAATTGTAGAACATGTGGTAAATATGAGTAAAGAAAGTTAATACCATTGAAATTCTTCATTAATAATATTAATTACATATACATTTATCAATTTGTAACAGTAAAATTGCTCTAAGTTTTAAGTGTCTTGAATATCATCTGCTTCCTCCTCCTCTTCATCAGCTTCCTCTTCTTCATATTCGTCTTCTGAGGAACCCATGATGATTTGATCTTCTTCCTCTTCATCATCTGATGGTCCTATTTCAACATAAGATCGGCTTTCATCATCCAATCTATCTGTTAAATCTTCAACAACTTGCATCGGTTGCGTTTCAACCCTAACTTCTTGAAATGCCTGATACTGCGAGTGAAGAAGATTGTTTCGTTTCAAGTGCATGAACAACTGATCTAGCCTTGATTTTGCACACTGCCATCCAATCGCATCTATCTCGTTTAAACGATGGATATGGGACATAGTACACCTGTGCAGCTTGCATTGCCAAAACAAAAGGTTCATACTTTGTATATCTTCTTCTTTGATTAATATCAACCAGATTATACTTAGGATGAACCTTCGTGCCAATGTTTGGCGTAGGATCAAACCATTCACATTTGAATAAGATTGTGCACTTCATTGGTAGGCCTGGATATTCTAACTCCAAAACCTCAACCAATTTCCCATAAAAATCGTTTGACACGTCACTGTAGTTTGATCCCTTTATGCACACACCGCTGTTCATTGTCTTTCTGCTTCTCCCATAACCCTCATGTGAAACTTGTAACCGTTTACAAAGTAGCCAGAGTAGGCATTAGCAACCGGTAATGGCCCCTTTGCCAGATCCGTAATAAATCTGTTACGAATATCGCTTTCCGAGCTTCGAGCCTATGGGAAATAGTAATGACATGAGTCAAATTTAATAAATGTACATTCCGTGTGTGTACATTGAAAGTAACTTACATAATATTTGAACCATTCTGCAAATTCCGTGTCCAGCTTTGCATCAACTGCAGTATCAGTCAAATTGAGATTTTGAAGCCGCAGAAGATTGATATATTTCCTATTTATCAACGAACCATATTAGCATAAGTACGATTTAACAACGGCCCACGTCAAGTTTGAATGTTTACATTATTTATACTTACTGTACATATGGTGTGATCTCTTCGCAATTCAATAAAATATAGGTTTGAGCCGCTTGTATCTCTGCATCAGTCAATCGTCTTTTTTTTATTTACCAATCGTACGCCCAGGGTAGGTGAAAATTTTTAGATTTCCTTCAAACTCAGATTGAACGCGATCTCCTCCGTCATCGTTACGTGGCACTGTCCGATGCTTGGTGAAAACATGTTGGTCAAAGTAGTGTGAACAGAATGTGAAGCTTCTTCCACCAAATATGCATTGCAAATGGATCCCTCGACCTTTGCCTTATTGCGCACATTCTTTTTAATTTTCTGTAGGTGTCTGTGATTGTACAATGCCAATATGTAAGTATAAGTCAAAAAAATGATGTAATCATTAGAATGAGATGTTAGTGAATCACCTCTCAAATGGATACATCCATCGATATTGTACCGGTCCTGCTAAACGACATTCATAGGGCAAATGAACCGGCAGATGTTCCATAGAATCAAAGAAGCCGGGTGGAAAAATTCGCTCCAACTTGCACATCACTACTGGGATTTCTCGCGCTAATTGGTCCATATCATCGCATCGGATAATAGTCATCATCAATTCCTTGAAAAAGAGACTCAATTCTGTCATTGCTTCCCAAATTTTTCCTGGTAATAATTCCCGGAATGCCACAGGGATCAATCTTTGCATGAAAACATGGCAGTCATGGCTTTTCATGCCAAACAATCTGTACTTCCTCATGTCCAAATCTACCCATATTTGAACAGTAGCCATCTGGAAACCTTAATGATCGTAACCATTCGCACAATAATTGCCTTTGGGGTTTATCTAAACAATAACATGCCTTCGAAAACTTAGCAGTAAGTACAGATTGCTCGAGTTCTGGTCGACGACAAATTTCCTTCATGTCTGCTCTCGCTTTTGCATTATCCTTGGTTTTCCCTTCAATGTTCATGACAGTGTTGAACAGAAGATGCTTCGCTTTTTCCACCCACTATTCCTGCCAATTCTTGTATATACCTCATCTGCACCTAACTTTGTAACTTTCATAAGCCCCAGATCTTCAATTTCTTGTAATATTTTGTGCTCCAGACTTCACAGGTGGAGGGGGTTCAACAATAGTCATGTTCTTTCTAAAGCATTGGCGATTTTTGCTCCAAGGGTGAGATTCTGGTAAGAATTTGCGATGACAATCAAACCAACATTGTTTACCTCCATTCTTTAGTGTAAATGCATTAGTGTTTTCCATGCAGTGAGGACAAGCCAATTTGCCAGCCGTACTCCACCCAGATAACATTCCAAAAGCTGAAAAATCACTGATGGTCCAAAGCAAAGCAGCTCGCATTATGAAATTCTGATTGGTCGAAACATCGAATGTTTCAACCCCATATTCCCATAAATAATTAAGTTCATCAATCAAAGGCTGCAGAAACACATCAATTTTCTGTTTTGGATTAGTAGGCCCAGGAACAATAACACACAAAAACATATATTCATCTTTCATACACATTGACGGTGGTAGATTATACGGTGTCACAATGACAGGCCATGATGAATATTGCTGTCCTGATTGGCCAAACGGCTGAAACCCATCAGTACAAAGCCCCAATCTCATGTTTCTCATATCAGCAGCAAACACAGGATGAATGTTATCAAAATGTTTCCACGCTTCAGAGTCTGACGGATGAGTCATTATACCATCCTCATATTCATGCAAAGCATGCCATGTCATGTGTTCAGCTGTCGCCTTAGATGCATATAACCTTTGAAGGTGAGGAATAAGAGGGAAATAATACATCTTCTTGAAAGCTTTCTCTTTTTGTTCTCTACCAGTCCCTTGACCCCGCCGTTGATATCTTGGAAGATTACAAAACTTGCATTCTCTGAATTCCGAGTCAACACCCAGAATATCATACAATTATTACGACAGCAATCAATCTTTTCTACCGGTAGTCTCAACCCCCGAACTAATTTTTTTGTCCGATAAAAATTATCAACCATTGAATGGCCTTCAGGCAACATTTCTTTTGCTAACTACACAAAATCATCGTAACACCTTTCTGAAAAATGGTGCTCCGCTTTCATGTGTAGTAATCGTGCAACAACAGACAGAACTGAATGATTCTTGCATCCAGGCCACAGTTCACTGTTAGCTGCACTTAGCATGTCAAACAATTGTTGTGCTGCTACGTTTGGCGATTCCTCCATATTATTCCATTCACATTGTACTCTACTCGCATCGATTACCATATCATTGCATTGATTACCATACAGAAATTGATAAGGCTGAACTTCTAAACTTACCGGAATGGAGTGGCCTGACCTACTGGCAACTCGAGCTTCACCATGATGTATCCATTCGTAATAATTTTCCACGAACCCATGTTTGCACAAATGAAGTTTCACTGTATCGATGTCTAAGAAGGCTCGATTTCGACACTTCTTGTGATTACATGGACACCTCAACTTATTACCATCCATAAAACTGGGATTACCAACTGCAAACTGTATAAACGCCTCCAATCCTTGCAGGAACTCTTGTCTTAATATCCCATTGACCTCGAACCTCCAGTACATCCAATCTCGATTATTTGCATTTTTTTTTACCTAATTAACAATGTGTTTATAAAGGGCCGTGTCATGTAATTGCATTAGTCTAAACCATCCTTAAAACATGCACCTAATGTAATGTTCAATTTACAACACTTATAAGTAACTAAGGTTATTTCTATAATAAGGGTAACTATATATAAATGTAAAATCACTAAGTTCATTTATTGAATACAAAGACTACTGTAATAAAGGTAAGTATACTATTCTACATATTGAATTTTTGGGAAAAAAATCGGGCAGCATTTCGGCACAACACAATCAAATCTCAAATACAAAACCAAATCAATAAACACTTTTATATCATACCAATATTCTCCAAAGGCAATATGGCCACTACTAGGCCTCCAATCCAAACTCATCATTCATTTAAGTCAAAAACATATTTAAGAAAAATAACGACAATAATATAAAATAAAGAAAAACACAGCCAAAACTTCTCAAGAAAGAGTTGCCAATAATTAAGACATGTAATAACCTAAACACACAAAAAATTATTTATTAAATTCCAATTATTCTTCAAAAAAAAAAATGGAGCAATTAGTTTTTGTACTTGTTATTATTTTTGTTCAGTACTTTCACAGAGTTAGTTTTTATGCATCAATACGTATACGCTGATCTTAAGATATTTACAATTAGTTTTTGTAGTTTGGAGCATATATTGAAAACTGAAAACTCTTAAAGTACACATCGCACTTGCATATTTCTTTTATATTCTTTTTCGATTAACTTGAATAAATGTAAAATATTATATAATAAAAAGAAAATTGCTTTCATTTTCAATCCCAAATATTTATAACTCTGTATATTTGAAATGACACTTGCTTTGAAACTTTGAACTTTTCCGAAGTGGTTGCAGACTTTGAAATGGTCTACTAAAGTAGCTATCAAAGTTTGATTAAATTTTTTTAATAATTTATTCGGTTCAATTTTAAACTTTGATGAATTTGTGAAGGTATTTTATAAGTTATTAAAAATTAGATCACTTATTAGATTTGAGAAATTTGATGGATAAAATGAGTTTATTTTTTTATACATTCAACAATTTTTTTAGTAAATAAATGTTGAAATAAGAAAAACTACTAAATGTTAATTTCACATTTTTCATTAAAAGTCCTAACAAAAAATATATATATAAATCAAACACAATATATTTAGAACCTTTAAAATATTGTTTTTCTCTCCTAATAACAACTGTAAAATCATTCTACTATATATTTACAATAGTTTTATATGTATTGATTACTAGATTTTATATTAATAAAATAGAACTTTTAAAGCAAAAAGAAAATGCAATTTTTAATGAATAAAATGTTTTTTTAGAAAAGATAAATAAAAATAGAGATTGACTAAGCAAAAAAATTTGGCGTTTTCACTAATCACATTCAATTTTGTTGCTAAATTTCATTATCATCCATCGGTAAAATTGCAGAAAATTAATGTAATTTGAAAATTAAAATTTTTATCGCTCGATATCACTAGAATGTATCTCCAAATGTCGTTCTTCTAAATATTAATAGCGGCTGTTCTATTTTATTCGATTCAATTTAGTTAAATTTGTATGATACAATGATATTTATCTATTTGCTTGGATATTAAGGGTTATTAATTTTATATATAGCAACATATTTTAAATTTTTTTTCGTTTTTTAAATAAAATATGTAACAATAGATAATTACGGCTTTTTGTTGACTGAAACTCTCTATTTTTATTTATTTAAGTTGCATATATATATATGGTAAATTAAAATAAAAAATAACAACAAAACATACACTAAAGACATAATAACAAGACATTCACAAATAATAATAATAACAACAACAGTAACAAAATACCAAGAAGAATAACAACAACAAGAACAATAACAAGAATACGAAGAAGAATAAGAATAAGAACAAGCAAATAAAAAGAATAACAGAAGAAATAAGAACAACAACAGAAGACAAAAGAATAATAAGAATAGAATAAGAACAACAACAATAACAAAACAATAATACGAATAAGAAGAAATAAGAAAACAACACAAGAAGAAGAAGAATAAAACAGAAGAAAAAGGAAAACAAAACAACAAAAACGAAGAAGAAGAAAACAACAACAAGAACAAGAACAAGAAGACTAAGAAGAAGAAGAATAAAAACAAGCAAGAAGAAGAAGAAGAAAACAGAAGAAGAAATGAATAACAACAACAATAAACTAATAATATAATAAGACTAATAATATAATAAATAATAATAATAAGAAGAACAGAATAATAATAAATAATAATAATATATATAATAATAATAATAAAAAAAACAACAAAATAACAAAATAATATTAATAATATTAGTAATAATAACAACAACAAAACAACAACAATAATAATAATAATAAATAAATAATAATAATAATAATAATAATAATAAATAATAATAACAGTACCCTAAAAAAATTCTAATCACAACTCTATATACAAAATCAACCATAACTTAATACAAAAAACAAATAAAATCGAAAAAAAAAATTGGAAAAATTAATCGCAAAATAAAACTAACCTCAGATTGTTTCGAAACAGGCTGACCGGAGTGCAAAGCGAGCGAGGCTGGCGGCGTCAGGCGGGCTGGAACGGTGTCAGGAGGGGCCGGAGCGGCGCTGCGGACGGAGGAGAGGAGAGGAGAAGGAGAAGAGAGAAAGAAGAAGAAAGAAAAAAGAGAGGGCCCGACGCTTAAAGCTCTAATTTTTGCGACCGACACATCGGTCGCAAATTTTATAACTATCGGTCGCAATTTTTAATGAGCCGACGTCGTTTGACTAGGCTCAAAATTTGCGACCGATTTGCGACTAAATATATCGGTCGCAAAAAATCGGTCACAATGTAGTCTCCAATCGGTCTTAGAACTTTGCCCCATTTTTGACACGCGAAATTTTGCGACAGAAGAACACTTAGTCGCACATCGGTCGCAAAATCGGTCGCAAATCCGTAGTACACAGGTCGCAAATCATTAACCATTCTCGTGGGAATTTTCAGCGTCAAAATTTGCGACCGATGGCTTATAAGTCGCAAAATTGCGACCGAATTAAGTCGGTGTCAAAAATCGGTCGCAATTGTGCGTTTTTTTTAGTGATGGGTGAATTTATATATTAAGCCAAAAATTATATCTATCTATATAGATAAATTATTAATTAAAATTAAATATAGTAAATTGAAAGAATTTGGGAACTGAAGTAATATTATTATAGTAAATTTAATTGGATTGTAATATTAAATGAATTTGAATTGGAATGACTACAAAATAGGGAAATTTGTTAATGAGTCTGGATCCTTTTCGCAAATATCCGCTGTTTGCCCATTCTACCCTCAAAAGTTAATACTAATAAACTGAAATAGCGTTGCATTGCAGATAGGGCTATTTTTGGAATCCGAAGTTTCAGATGGCCTAGGAAAGGGAAGAAAAAGGAAACGTTCATCCACCAAGAATGTCTAATGTCTTGTAATATAAATAAACCTAAGCGCAGCGCCAGCAGTCAGCAGTCAGCAGTGTCCGATTCCACTTGGATTTTTTGCATTTTTGCGATGAAGGGGGGCAAGAAGAAACGACACATTGTTAAAGAAAGAGACTCTGAAGATTGGTGCTTCGTTTGCAAAGACGGCGGAGACCTAATTCTATGCGACAATCCGTCAGTTTTGTTCCTCTTCCAACCCATTACTTTGTTTTGTTTTGGTTTTGCATAATCCTTTTTCTTTGTTCCTCTTTTTTTTTTTTTTTTTTTGGAGCATTTTCTTCCTTTGAAGCATAGTTTTGTCTTTTCAGATTTTGTTGCCTTCTGTCATTGTACCTTTGCTATTTTATATTACTTATTTTATATTAAATATTATATATGCATGTATTCTTTTTATTATTTCATATTAATTTAATTTCTGTTCTGGCTTCAACCGGTTCGAACCGGTTGAACCTCTGAGCGGTTGGATTAGAATAATTTCTCAACTGTTTGTCTTGTTATTTCTTTTCTTCGCTTTTGATAAATTGAATACATATATATATACATCTAATATTTTTAAATTGAAGAATTTATATTTTAATTCTTAGTTAATATCATTTACATTTACTTATTCATCATTTTTTTTGGTGTATAATGGGAAATTATTCATCGTTTTTTAGATTTAGATATTTTATTTATTTATAAATTTATAAATATGCTTGTCAAAATTGCATGATTTTGATAGGACGTATCTTGTCTTTGTCCCACGTGTGTTCTCTTGAAAAGGGAAAAAAGAAAAATCTGCTGTGCGTGTATGTATGATATTGTTTTCCATTCTTTGTTTATTAGTATTCACTTAATACTAGTATTTATTTTATTTATTATTAAGCATATCAATATCAAATAATAATATAAATATTTTTAATAAAATGGGTTGTCCGCAATTTTTCTTTGCCCAAATGGTGCTGAGATAGCTAAGTTAAATTGGTTGACAATGGTTAACCTTTCAATTGGAATTTATTTGCTGAATCCTAAGACGTGGCATAATAGGTTGGGAATTACAACCTAAAAATTCTATGACATTTATGTGTTCAAATGGTTTAGTGACAGTTTTTTAGTAATGAAGTTTATGGATGCTGCCATTATGGAAACTATATAGAAAGCTTTTCAAATTGCCAATCGGTAAAGCTTGGACAGCTAAGAAGATATTTAGATTGTGCACACAGATGTTCATTGATGATTTTACAAGGATGACTTGGTTTTATATCATCTATACTAAATCTCGAGTTATCTCTTTTTCAAGTAATTGACTTATGTGATATCTGATAATAGAATCGAGTATACTTTCAATAGAATTCAACAAATTCTGTGAAGATTTGTGAATTCAGCAACAGGTAACAATAAACTACATTCTAGGTCAGAATGTTGTCTACAAAAGAAAACAGAAATCTGAAGGTGCATGTTGATAGAGATAGTATGAATTGTTCTTTACTTCGTCAAATGACTTCTAAAAGTTATATGGTGAAACTATAATTAAGACTTGAAGTTGGCAAATGTTTGCACACCAACTGGGGGAGAACTATGCCGACATATTTACACTAGTAGAGAAGCATGACACCATTAAGATACAAGTGCTGATTGCTGCTTAAAAGGGATGGCAAATGTGTCACTGGATGGGAAACCTTTGGATTGCTTGCTTAAAAAAGCTCTTTGGATGACTTGATGGTTTTGAAGGTTTTAGAAGAGGGGATGATGTACAAGCTAAAGAAGGCCCCTCAGTGATTACTTCTTAGAGCATGGCTTTGGGAGGAGAAAGAATGATGCTATTTTTTATATGTAAGAGAAAGTAAAGGTGAGAAGCAACTTATTGTAGCTTTGTATGTAGATGAACTGCTGGTGAAAGGAGACTTTCAATGTTGCTGATATGGTTGTAATTGGAGACGATGAAAAGAAGATTTCTCGCGCAAGAAGGCTATTGGCCTAGGAATTTGAGATTTACAATTAGAAACTAATCTTTAGTGTTACAACTCCAGTTATTCAAGGAATATTTGTATGCACTGTCATAGATCAATAGAATCATTAAAGTCTCATTCATATTATTATGGATAGACTAAACTAATAATAATAATACAAATAATAATAATAATGCAAAAAAATAACAATAATATAGTTAGGGAATTCGTAACAGGAGCGGGAGACTCAGTTGATCTAAGTCGACATCAAAGTCTGATTTGTCTTCCACACACTAGACCAAATGTAACCTATTCTATAAAGTTTAGTTAGCCAATACATGCATGATCCTCGCAGTTCTCATCTAGAAGTGGTTTTTGCATTTTAAGATATTTAGAATCTGCACTTGGAAAATATTTAGTTTTCATTAAGCATGGTCACTAAATTGAAACCTTTACTGATGCTGATCGGGCTGGCTCTCCTGATCATAGGAGATTAACCTCTGGTTATTGTACCTTTGTTGGAGGAAACCTAGTTACTTGGAGAAGTAAAAAGCAGAATGTGGTAGCACGTTCAAGTGCTGAAGCTGAATATAGAACCACGCATCAAGGTGCATGTGATATTATGGCTAAAGAAGTTAATGGAAGAACTGCAAATTTCTAAAGGAGAGAATTCATCCCTATTTTGTGATAACAAAGCTGCTATTAATTTTGCACAAAATCCAATTCAGCATGATCATACGAAGAATGTAGAGATTGACAGGAACTTCATAAAAGAAAAAATTATCCAGGGTCTCTTCAAGCTTACTCATGCGACCACCAATAATCAACTTTGCTAATGTATTTACTAAAGGGTTCAATAGCAAACCCTTTTCATAACTTAGTTTGCAAGTTGGGCAAGTGCAACATCTATGCACCAACTTGAGGAGTATTGGCTCGTGTGATTGTATATGATTTAGATTTGATTGTGTTTGATTTAGGTGTTGAATTATGTGTTTTTTTGTTGATTTTTTTCTCTCTTCTCTTTTGTGTATAAATATATGCAAATTTAACTCAGAAAAATAAGAAGAAAATTGATGAAGACTTTAATTCTTCAAAGAGATAGCAATACTGTCCAACATGGAAGATCCAATCATAGTGTGAAATTTCATTTCCTAAGTTGCAGAAAGAACCAAGTGATTCACCTAGTGTATTATATGTTTGAAGACGTAATTGCAGATTCCTATGGCAAGATTGAGATTTTAAGGAAATGGTTGGAGTATCACAGAAAATTCTCAAGGAGTGTTGGAGATTGAGATATATTTGGATACTCTAGTTATTATGTACGTTCTTGTTGGCAAGTCTACTAGTGGGGTTAGGTAGAAGGTAAGTTTATTTTTTGAGTGTCCAAGTAACCTAAGTATGGATTCTTCATGGATGTCATCTAGTTTTTATATTATTTATTGTAAAATAGAGCGCTATATATATATATATATATATATCTCCTATTTGAGGTTGAATTTCAGAACCTGTGTGTGTTCTGGAGTTTGTTCTCTGCCCTATCTTTTCAACAATATCACTCACTACTTGTCTGATTCTGCTGCATATTAACCATGGTGAAACCAATATTTAGAACTTCGTCTCTCTTGTCCCCTGTTTCATTTAGGTTATAATGTGAAATTTTATGAAAAGAAATATGCATCTGCATCAATAAGTAAAAAGAAAAAACAAGATTTTTTCTTGTGAAAAAATAATGCTATTAATGTTCATGTGTTGATTTAATTTGCATAATATTTGTGAGTTTTACATATATGTGTTTGCTGAAAATTTGAAAAGGATGGTTTTGTTAAATTCTTGTGTTTATTTGCAAATGCATATGTTTGCGCGCCCAGTTGGCATGTGTTTATTGTACTTATCTAGAATTTTATATATGATAATATAGTGTTGCCCACACAGACAAATTCTATGGATTCAGCACTACATGTCTCAATAAAATGCTGTCTACATTACACTAGTAACTTTGTCTCCTCTCTTCAGTGATTGTTTGAAGGTTTATCATCCAAGGTGTGTGGGAAAAGATGATTCATTTACAGAGACTGGAGAACGCTGGACTTGTGGTAAGACACTCATATTACTCATTGAATTAATATGACATGACATTTTGACGATTGTATTCCATTCATTGTTAAGCATGTAACAAGGATAAGTTTGGCTTTGGCATGTGTGCAGGTAATGGCAAAGCCATGTTACTATCGTAGGCTCTGTTTGTTTTGTGGAAAATGTTTTCCCATTTCTTCTAGTTTTGATTGTCTATGTGGAAAAAGAGAAGTTATACTTTAGATTTTTACAAACCATAAAATAGATTAAAAAACTCCACAAGATAATCATCTTGGTCCATTGTCACTAATCCATCAACCACTTCAATATTGGCAATGCTTACCTGATTTTTTGCTTGTTTTCTCTAATTGTCTCTTTATTAAAATCAAATGGAAAAATATATGGTTGTTATAGGTTTGAACTGTTCTCATAATCTTGTTCATTGGGGGAAAATAAATTTTTCCAGACATTATTCCAAATGCCAAAAAAAATATTTGCATATTTTAATTGTTACAAATAAAGACTGTAAAATAATTTGTTTTCTCAAATAGAGGACATAATTCCATAGGAAGTCATTTTCAGTGAAAGAATGGAGCCTTAATTTATTTTCTTGTTCCTCAGCTACTTTCATGGTTGAATATTATAGGAAATCTTTTTGCAACTAATTTTTATAGGAGAATATTTTCAGCAAACTTATGTGCCATTGTCCTTATAATTGATATACTTAATTAATTTCAGATCGGCATTCTTGTCTAATATGCCATAAATCCCCAAAGTTCTATTGCTACTGCTGTCCTAATGCTGTATGTGGACATTGCACCGGTGCTGCTGAGTTTGCACCTGTTAGAGGGAAGAAAGGACTATGTACCGAGTGTTTAGAGCTTGTGTTGTAGAAGAAAAAGAAGATTTGAATGCTGATGGGGTATGTAAGTTATCCTGTAAGTGCTATAGACATATCTGAATTCTTGAAGGCTTCATATTTTTAAATTAGCAAAATGGAGTTGCTTGTTGAATACTGCTTTTCTCAGGCTACATGTTGCCTTTCAGAAATGCCAAACGTAGTACTTGTATAACTAGTAGCAGCTGATGGCTTATGTTTGGGTAATCTGTAGAGAATATGGTTTTTGTCAATGCCAATAAATGATGATAAAGAAACAGAAAGAATTATTATTAAGATTGAACAACTCAGCTTTTCGTTCTGTCAGTGGAGCATTTATGTTATTCAGATCTAAAAGATTGTGAAACACAAACATGATTCATTGAACTTCAGCAATACATAGATGTTTAGTTAATGAAGAGAGAGAGAGAGGAGAGAGAGAGAGAGAGAAGGAAATGGATTTCTTATCTTGTAGCATATACTACTTCCAAATTCAATTATACATATTATAGCAATATTGTTGGGTTGCACTGTAAATTGATCTTCTGATCTTTTGGAGGGAAAGCAATGTATTATGGCCAGTAACATACATTTCTCATCTCTGCTCTTCTACCATCTTTGTTTTCAAGTATATTATTACTCACAACTTTTCTAAAACTTTGTTGAAAAGCAATTATTCTAGATACCATTAAATTGTTTAAAAATTAGTTTTATAAGCTTTAGTTATCCTTGTGATATTTTTCAATACTTGATGAAATTTTCTCACTAGGATAAATAGCTTGAGGCTTTGTCATCTATTAGTAACATATAACCAGTAATTTACTTTTGCTAAATTATTATTGACAAAGTTCAGACCAGCTAACAAAAAGGCAAAAGAGGAAATTTATGATAAGTGGCTAGTCTAATTCTAAATCTAAAGCTGAATAAAATTCAAATAGGGACATCAGATTTTGAACTAAGAGTTCTAGAATATTGATATACTCTCTTCTTTTTCTTGATGAAGTTTCTTTTTCTTTGCTTGGTGATTGTTTCTTTTTCACTGAAGAATTGTTAATTTGCAGGGCAAGATAGATTTAAGAGACCGAAACACATATGAATGCCTGTTCTTGGAATATTGGGACATCATAAAAGAAGATGAAGGTTTGAGTTTGGATGATGTCTATTCCGCAGATGCCAGGTTGAAGAAGGGTCAATCTTCCAAGTACAGCTTCAAATCAAATACATTTGGCAAAGGCAAAAAAGACATAGTACTGATAAACTCTGATAGCGATCTGGGTGATGCTGAAGAATTTGGAACAACTGGAAAAGGGAAGGGGTCCAAGGCATTGGAATTTATGGGGTGGGGATCAGAGCCTCTTATTGAGTTTCTTAGATATCTTGGTAAAGATACAACAAAAGAGTTATCACAGTATGATGTTCATTCAATCATCTGTGAATACATTAAAGAAAAAGGACTTTTAGATCCAAGTAAAAGGAAGAGGATCCTTTGTGATGACAAGCTTTATTCAGTTTTTAGGAGGAAATCTATGAACAAGAATAAATTATATAATCTTCTGGAAGTCCACTTTGTTGAGAACTTAGTTTCATCAGATGAGGATGAAAAATGGGATGAAGTTGAAAGCTTTTCCCGTGAAAAGAATGAAAAAACCTTGCAAATTCACAAGAAACAGAGAACTGAGAGCTCTGGTAAAAAATTTAAAGAGATGGAAGCAGATCCAAGGGTCCAAGAAAGCTGTTTTGCATCTATTATTTCTGATAATATCAAACTTGTCTACCTAAGAAGGAGCTTAGTGGAGGAGCTGTTAAAGGATCCTGAAAGCTTTGGGAGCAAGGTAGTGGGAAGTTTTGTGAGAGTAAAGAATGATCCAAGAGACTGCATGCAGAGAAATTCTCACCAGCTTTTGCAAGTAACAGGTAATTTAGCTGTAATTAGGCATTCCTGTCTACTAGAGCATTTAATTATCACTATAAGACTTGGTGGTGGCTTATATTTTTCTTTGAATTGTTTGGATTCATTCTATTGTTATATTTGCTTCTCAGGAATAAAGCACACCTCAAAAACTGATAAAACCAATAGTGAAATTGTTCTAAGACTTTCCACTATTCCAAAAGATGTTCAAGTTTCATGCTATGCTAAGATTTTGACTTTTCCGAGGTAATTAAACTCTTCCTGCTCTAAGGATGACAAACTCATTGTTATCAGATGCTCCATGATGCATTACAATAACACTAAACTTTCTTTTAGCTGGAATGCTTGTTAAATGCTGTCTTATGCTTATGCACCAAGCAGTACTATAAGTTGACTTGTACGCTGTTTAACAGTTAAGATGATGTGTTAACCTTTGCAGGTGCTTTTTTTTTTTTTTTTTTTTTTCCAGCACCTCTTACATGGTATTTCTTTTGTCTTTTGGCGGATGAAAAGTGTGAGCTGCTGGGATTTGAGCCCAGGTCTCTACATCCATAATGCAGAATTCTAACAACTAAACTACAGCCACCCTATCACGCAGTCTGTAACATGTTGAGGCTTCCAATAAGACTCGCTGTTTGCTGGATTTCAGTATTGCAATGTCAAGTCACATGGCTGGTGCTATAAATCCTTTTGAAGCCAAAAATAAAAAAATAAAAAATAAAAAAAATGTAAAAACTGTAACAGCTGTAATGGTTGTGCATCGTCCAAGAAAAATAACAATTGAAAACACTTTGCTAAATTGATGGTCTATATTTCTGTTTTGGTCATTAGTAGCCTAATTAACATGATATCTGAGTAATTACAGGGAAAGTATGTATTCCGACTGAATCACCACTTAATCCTAGATCAATCTTGCAACAGAGTAAAAAATTACTGGGAATTGCTGTTATTGCATATGAAAAATGTTGACTTCCTGCTAACATCATGCTTATGTCAGCAACTAGCTACAATACTTGGGCTACAATTAGGTTTTAACATTTTTTAGAATTTATGGATTTGATGGAAGGATTCATTTTCAGAAAATGTTGTCCTGATTTGTAATTGTAAGTAAATCTATAGACTTGTAATATGTCCTTCAGTATTTTATGAAGCTAATTTGCAAACTGAGTTATCTTAAACATGGTTTTAACAAATTCATTTCTCAATAGTTACCCGATTTTACCATGCTCAGTCCTATAACAAATCAAGTGATCATGTCAATGCTAATGCAACCTGTCATTTGCACTCATCATTTTTAAATCATATTCTACAACCCTTATGTGTTGAAAATTTCTTTCTTATTACGTTTCAACTTTCTGTTAGTCTTTTAGTTATTAGATGTTGCTTAAGTTTCATTTCGTAGCGTGAATTGAGTCCATCCATAAGTCCTTTTTATTTTATTTTATTTTTTTAAAATCCCGTGCTATATTTGCAGGAAGAGATTGATGATTTGAGACAAATAGTGGAAATGGGCTTACTCAAAAAGCCTACTGCTGTAAGTATCTGTGAATTAATAATTGATTTATATAGATTGAGAGGACAAGTAGACAGTCAAATTCAAGATATATACACAACTTCGTTTGCAAAACGTTGATTAATTTTAAGCATCGATTCTATCACCAAGCATTGCTATTTTATCTAATGCTTGAGGATTGATCTAAGTCAATTCTACTGAAAACTGAAAGCTAAAATTGAACTCAAACTCAATTGAGTTATATTTTCACACATGGAGCTTGATGGTATGCTTGAGATGCTTGAATTTGAATTTTTGACTCCTTGTTATGGGAAACCCTAAATTATTTGGTTTAAACTTGAGTAAACTTTTTGTTAACTCAAGCTCTAAGTCAAATGATTTCTTTTCAAGTAGCTTAAATTATACATGTAATATGTCATTATTTAAACAATACCTTCAAATTGAATACTGGAGAAAAGCAAACCTATGAAAGAGGGAAAAGAAAAGAATCAGAATTGGCTTTGATATTATCTAGTTTTATCTCTTTCTTTTGGTTGTTGGCAAAGAATTTTGAATAGTTTTCATGGAGGCCTTAGTACTTCATGTCAGGGGAATAACTCTTTTAGTCAAATAGAAAAGTTATAAGATATAGTCTAGCCCAAAGAATATTTTTCAATCAATCCAATGCCCTATAAGCTTTTCTTGCTTCCTAACTAGAGAAAAAAGTTTAATTGGATAGAAGAGGATGGTTACATGGAGTATGATATGTAAGTATAACTACTTTCATCATGTACAACTTTTGTACCCTTTATTTACCAATATGAATAAAGATTTGGTTTACTCCATAAAATAACATGAACATTTTTGTTTGATAGATGGAGCTTGAACAGAAGGCTAAATGTTTGCATGAGCATATAACCAAAGATGTAAGTGTCATTTACTTATGCTAGCTTTGTTTGAAAATGTTAATTGTTTTCTGTAGTGTTTTTTTTCACTTCTTTAAGACAGCAGAACATAGTTATTGCAACTAGCCTAGACATCAACCTAGCGTAGGACTGGTCATTGATCCAACTGAAGGATAATACAACAACAACCAAGCCTTAGTTTCAAACTAGTTGGGTTTGAATCTTTTATTTCAAGTATACGCTTTGATCAAATTAATATCAATGCGAAGCAAAGTATAGGTTGGAAAATTTTTGAAATATTTTTTGTACAAAAAAAAAAAATATTTTTTTGAAGGGGAATTTTAAAATCATTTGATATGTTAATAAATAGGACAAAGGTAAAATCGGTAACATTAACTAACTAGGGTTTGCTACACAAATCATTTTTACCTCCATTCTGTTCTGTTTATAGCTACATCCTAATATCCAAAGACTAGCAAAGTGGAAAGGATTGTTTACATGGTAAAAAGATCTCATTATTGCTTTTGGTTCCTTTGGAGCCACAAGTCATGGTTTCTTTGTATTTGCCTCCGTTGGTAATGGCAGCCCTAGCAGCCTTATGGTAATAAATATATCAAGACATGAAATGGTAGAAGAGATGAATGGGCCCATAAATTTTTTTTTTTTGTTACAAAATTGAAACCGAGGACCTATAAAGTGAACTAACAATAATTTGAAGAACAATGAGTGAAATTAATCATTTTTAAAGGTTAAAAATTTAGATAATAAGGGGAGCTCTTTTAAGAACAATGTTAGAGATGCAATTACGGCAGGTTGCAGTTTAGTCTTCCCATGTAGTAGCTTTCCATTTTATTTTTGGTAGGAGATCAACTATTTAGTAGTCTTCTTAGTTAGTAGTTTCCTATTTCTCTTTTTGGTAGGAGATCTCCTATTTAATAAATTTCCTATTGAGTTGTCTTTCTATTTACTAGTCTTACCATTTAGTAGTTTCCTATTTTATTTATAGTAGGAGATCTCATTCTAGTAGAATTATTTTAATAAGTACTTGTACTCCTCTATAAATTGGAGGCTTTAATCATGAAATAAAATAAGCAAAATTATTTTCAACTAAATTGAGATCTAGACTCTCTAATGAGTCTAAGTTTAGAGCTCCTTTTTAATGATCTTGCAATTTTTAGCAACAATAGGTCGAGGAAAGATTCGTGGTAAAACAAAAGTTTTACCTTTTGAATCATATTTATATTAACAGGCTTGTGACGAGATCCTGGTTGAGTGAACATAACAACTTGATATCAGAGCCAAACGTCATAGGAGATTCAACCAGTGAGATCAAAGCTCTTTTACAAGAACTATAGGCACATAATGAAGCTCGAATGCTCCAAGTTGAATCTCGACATGAAACCCCGCTGTAGAATCTAACTCGGCAAGTGCAGGAACTTCTTAGCGGATCAACCAGAAATTGAAATAAGGGAATCGAGGTGACAAGTAGCAAGTCAACTCTACAAAACAAAAATGGTGGAGTTGCGGAAGGGTTCGAGGCGTGTGCTGCTACTGTGACAATTCCGCAATACACCAAATTGGATTTCCCTACATATAATCGGTTTGATGATGCATTAAGCTGGCTTCACTGGTGTGAACAATTTTTTCTTAATCAAAAAATGCAAGAGGTTGATAAGGTGGGCTAGCAGAATTCCATATGGTTGGGGAAGCACAACTATGGTATTATAGATTGGAGCAAGAAGAACATGGAATCTCGTGGGATGTTTTCAAACACTATTGCAATCTTTGTGTTGGTCCACCCATGAAGGGTAATCCTTTAGGTGAATTAGTCAATTTAAAACAAACAAGTTTTGTGGAGTACCAAAGGCAATTCCTGGTGCTCTTAGCAAGGGCTACAACAGTCAAGGATGACCAACAAGTCAATCTTTTTACGCCAGATTATCGGAAACCATAAGGTCGGATATCGAAATGCATAATCCACCTAATTTGGTTATTGCGATGAACTGGCGAGAGCTTTTGAAAGGAAACAACAATTGGAGCAAGTTGGAAATACAAGAATGGGTGCTTCAATATTTGCAAGCCAAAGATTCTCACCTTCAATAGCTCATTCTACCAATAACATTGGAGAAGCATTGACAACAAGGACAACATTGGTAGTGTTTCCACTCCTTTTGTGAAGCGACTAAACCGGGTCGAAATGGCTGAAAGACGGACCAAAGTGTTGTGCTATATTTGTGACGAACCATATTCAATTGGTCATTAGTGTAAAAAATTATTTTGGATAGAAATATTAGATTTGGATGCAGATTCCCACGCATTTATGGGCCAGCAACATACTCAACTTGGGAGCAGTTCTCAAGCTTGAGGACCAGCTCTTCCTCCGGGAGGGGAGTAACGTTAGAGATGCAATTACGGCAAGTTGCAGTTTAGTCTTCCTATTTAGGAGTTTCCCATTTTACTTTTGGTGGGAGATCAACTATTTAGTTGTCTTCTTAGTTAGTAGTTTCATATTTCTCTTTTTGGTAGGAGATTTCCTATTTAATAATTTTCCTATTTAGTTGTCTTTCTATTTATTAGTCTTGCCATTTACTAGTTTCCTATTTTATTTATGGTAGAAGATCTTATTCTAGTAGAATTACTTTAGTAAGTACTTGTACTCTATAAATTTGAGGCTTTAATCATGAAATGAAATAAGCAGAATTATTTTCAACTAAATTGAGATATAGATCTCTCTATCGAGTCTAAGGCTAGAGCCCCCTTTTAATGAGCTTGCAATTGTTAGCAACAATACGTCGAGGAAAGAATCGTGGTAAAACAAAAGTTTGACCTTTTGAATCAGATTTTATTGTTAGCAGGCCAGTGACAAGATCCTGGTTGCGTGAACATAACAACCAACATATACTTCTCTTAGTAAAGCAACTCATTCAATTTGTCCCCTGTAAGCACCAACTTCAGCTTGTAATCTTTGAATCCACATAGTGCTCTTTATCTAGTACGAACAATGATGAGCTTCCTTAAATTCAAATCTTCAAGCAATCCTTCAAATGACAATGAAGACATTGCTCAAATTTGTTTTAAGCATTTCTTTTTTTTTTTTTTTGGTTCATTTTAACATGGGAAAACTGAAGAGGGGAAGTCTCTGTTATCACAAAATAAGCAGCAATTTAAAGAAAAACCAGCGCAAAATCTTGTTCAAATTCACTTCGATACCAGTTTACGTAGAATCTAGAAAGAAATTGGTATTTAAATGGTTGTTACCAGTACCCATGTAGTAGGAGAAACAACAGAAAGACTAAACATAGAGAAAAAATTAGGCACTAAGCCTTTCAAATTAATTTCTTATTATTCCATCATCAAAATTTTGAAAAATAACAGGTTATTTAGGTATTTATAGATTCTAGAGATCTAGTTAATACTACTCCTAACTAAGAAATTAACAAAGAAAGTATTAAACTCCCAAAAGAAAATATAAGAAAGCAAGATATTTGACATACTAAGTTTTGAAGGTAGGAGAAGCTTGAGGGCGCAGTATTAGTGTGGCTAGTGACCATGGATCTAATAGTTTAGCAACATTGTAACAATTTGCAACAGTGAGATGACACTGCGAAAAGGTTGTTCTTTTCTGTTATTTTTTAATTTTCCACTGTAGCGGGCTGGTTTCTTTTTTCCAATAGGCTACCTTTTTTTTTTTTTTTTTTTTTTTAAAGTGGCAGTGGGATAAGTTTTCTTTTCCTTTGGTTGGGAAATGAAAGATGGCATTAAATGTAAATTAGACATATAAAACATATAAAAGTCCTAGCCTTGTTCAGCAAGTTACTCGGTCTTTTTCTTTTGTATTTTTTTGAATATCTATTATCTGTTTAAAATTTATTTGTCTGCTAGCTAGTGCTTTAATGCATCAATATGTTGGTATCAGAGATTTGCATATTGGGAGTGAGGGCCCAGCCATGAGAGTGAGTTTTTTGCATTGTTTTCGAATGTGAATAGTGTGAAAAAAACTTATTTTCCAAATATTATGACTTTGTTGAGGAAAACTTTATGATTGGTCCCCATATAAAGAGCAGTGTCTCAATGCACAAGGCTTTCCATGTTGCACTATTTACTTATTTGTTTTTTTCAGCCTTAAGATATCGTTTTCAGCTGTTGTTGCATTTGGTAGACAAGCTATTATATTACTTTTCTTCTCTCTTTCCCTTTTCATTATTTGGAAGATTTTGTTGCAGTGGATTGAGAAAGAACTGGTCAGATTACAGAAGCGCATTGATTTTGCTAACGAAAAGGGATGGAGGAGAGAATATCCTTTCATGGTGTAAGTAGCATGTGGTTAATTCTAGAAACATTTGCATAATATGCTCACAAATTCTCTTCAACCTATGAAAATCAAAAGGGCTTAGCTAATAGGCACATATATCCCAAACTTTGAGAGTTTTTTGTTGTTGTACCATATTTTTATTTTTTGACAATTCTACTCTAATTGAAAATTTAGTTGCAACTATAACTTACATACAAGTTATTTTTTAAAAAAAGTAGTATAATACTTCAATAATATTTTGTTATTAATTCAAATTAAAAATAATTTTTAACCTCCTTTCTCCTTTTTTTTTTTTTTAAAAAAAAAAATGTTTAGCTAATAGGCTTAGTTGTTGGTATTATTTCCTTTTTTTAATAATTAAGAATGGTTATCCAAAACAAAAGATTAGATACAATTGCAAAAGGCACCAAAGTTTGGGTATAATTGTCTATCAGGCCAAGCAAAAGAGAAACAAGGCAAAGAATGAAAATTACATCAATCCCCTAGAGATTATGCACTCATTGATTTTGAAAGGAATTGACCCATTGGAACTCAATTGCTTTACTCTCTTACCCTTCTATTACTTTGTAAGTAAATCATTTATAGAAAAGGGTGACAAGCTAAATAATGCATTAATAATCTTTGGGCAGTCACCTTGCAGAAAATATAAATTTAAACATTTGAGAGATTTAGCATTTCATTTTATCTTGAAAAGCTGTTCCAATTTCACACGAAATTGACATTTGTATCATCTATACCTCAATTAGTAACTTTGGTAGCAATTACACCCTGAAAGCAAATTAGGGTTAAAGTTTATAATTAAAAATAATAAATGGTGGCCCTTCTGCCAAATTTTCCATTTTTGCCCTCTTCTCCTTGAAACTCTCTTTCCTGTTTCTCAATTTGAAAAACTAGTAGAAGTAGAATCATCAAAGCTAACAAGTTGTGGGAATATGTCAAAAATATTTGCACACCAAGATACTCTTAAGAATAATTGCAAAAGAAGCACCAAAACACAAAGTGAATTAATCAAAAAGAAAAAAAAAAATTGTAAACAAAAGATTTGAATTGAAAATAAACTTGAAAACTAATTGAGAGAGATTTCACAGTTAATTAATCAGCGAGAAAAAAACAGTACTGTAATCATGAGGTTTTAATTAATCAAAAAGAAAACCAATTGAAAACCACAATATCGAAGAAAAATAGTTGCTGAAATCTGCTTGAATAAGAAGGATTGTTTGTATGTTTATTGATCTTCATTTTTCTGTTTTTCTTTTTCTGCAAAGAATGAAAAAAGAAATTCTAAGTTGCTTTGATGATTAAATTGAAAACTAATATACAAAAGATTATTTAATTTAAGTCGAAAAAATTATTAACCAGAGAACTGAATTAGGAAGTCAACATGAGAGAATTAAATACTACAAAAACCTATTAAGAAAAACATGGAGATTTCAAAATGAAATCAAAAACTAATGGAAGAGGAATTGAGAATTTAAGGAGAAAACAACCAATGGGCTTGGTAACTTTCCATAGTTTTCTAGAGTTAAAAAACTTAGGTTAGTCATTTGGCTGAACCACTTGTATCCCGACTCATCGACCCATCTATTATGGTCTTGAATGTCTTCCTTTAGCCAAAAACTTGTCTGTTGTTAATCATCAAATATTGTCGTTAGTCTGCTCATTCATGCACTTCCTGATCCAATCTATCAATTATAAATCAAGCATGTGAAGAAATCACTATAAATATATATATTCTTCATAAATAATTCATTGGCATACACGGTTGTATCTTTACGTGGTGATTCATTCATTTCAATGAATAGTTGTGAACCTTGACCTGTTTGCATTAAACGTTGCATGAATATTTAGAACAACTAGAACTGCTCAAGAAACCGTCTGAGCAGGAAAGATTAATGAAACAGCCGCCAAAGGTGATTGCAGAGCTTATCCAGCTAAGAACTGTTTCTGTAGATTTGTCAGGTCATTCTCCAAAAGAAGACGATTGATCATCAGTGATCCTTGTGGGGACACATAAACAAGCTCTCAAAATCTTAAAATGAGAGAACTTTTTGTAGTACAAAATGGGGAATGCTGTGCTTATCCGGCTGAAAACTGTTTCTGCAGACTTTGATCATTCTCCAAAAGAAGATGATTGATATCGGTTGATCCTTTTTGGGGACTCTTAAATCTCGAGTGCTTGGAATCTTTAAGATGATGGAACTTTTGGTAGTGACAAATGGGTGAAGATTGGGAATCCAACTGCTTAAGTTCTTACTGCATTTTTAACCTTTAGTGTAAACGTATGCAAGAGGTTTTTCTTTTGCACATGTTTGGAAGAAATTTTATTTTTATGTCAAAAATAGCGTGTTATTCCCAAGTTTGACTAGGCACAGTTACAACAGAGAAATGTTGATACCATTCTCTCCTATTAGATAGAAATAGGAGGGTGATGTTTCTATTCTGGAGGATCAATTAGTATCTGAACTTTGTACATTTAACCCTCTCAGTTTCTCAAACTTTATTTTTTATTAATTTAATTACAAGTGTCTAAACTAATAAAATCATTTTATAATTTGGTGTATTTGGCCAGAATTTCTTACTGACATCAAAATGAACTATTTTATATCATTTTTTCTTTCACTCTATTCACTTGTGATTGTACATTTCTCTCTTCTTTGCATTTTTTCTTATTTTTATTTATTTGATTCTGGAAAAAAAGTTTATTTAACTTTTTAGATTTATTTTTAAAAATAAGTGAAAAGACTGAAAAGTTACAAAATTTTAAGAAATAAATGACTATTTAGATTATTGAGTAAAATTGTCTATTTAATTTTCAGCAAAAAAATCTAATCAAATAACCTTGATTGAAAAGAATTTGCTTATCACTCGGTTGATAAAAAATAAAATAAAAAATTATTTTTTAAGGAAATTTTTCATATGATTGATTGCACTGATTTTCTTACATAGCTCCAAAACTCATTTCTACTAAGGAATATAATTATATGTTAATAATTCTTGGTTTGATATTTGGTATACATATTGTATCGGATAATAATGCAAATTAAAGGAATTGCATGTTTTATCATTTGTCTTGCATTACATGCATATTCACACAATTGAAATTAATATGATTATAAATGAGAATTTTACAAATTCAAATGCTTTTATAGTTTGGTATGATCCATAGGTTCATCCTAGATCAACAGTGACACGAAAAATTATGAATCCTCTTATAGACATTTGATGAACCAAAACATAATTCAATGTAATGAATTGATTATTAGGTCATCTCCAAGCAAAGTTCAAGTTGAATCTTTTACATTTCTAGAACATATACAAAGAGATAGTTATAGGCCAACTCATCAACCATATGGACAATTTAGATATTTTATGGTTTTGATAAATGTATCTACAAGATGATCATAACATGTTATTGACTCAAATTTTGGCATTTACGAGATTGTTTGCTCAAATAATTCGATTAAGAGCATATTTTTCAGATTATGCCTTTAATAATTATTGCATGTCAAGTGGAATAGTCGTTGAGCATCCTGTTACTCATGTTTCACAAAGAATGGTATGGTAAGATCATTTATTGCAATTTATTGCGAGGTACCAATTTGAAGACATGCTATTATACATGCAATATCACTTATTTATATTAGGCCAACAAATTATCATAAATTTTCCTCTTAATAATTCTTTTTGGTGTAAAGGTATGTTCCAAATGCTCCACTATAAAGCACAGTGAATACTCAAACGAGGTTAAGAATATATGCCGGATATAAAGTTTCATCTATAATTAAATATTTAAAACTTATAACTATATTTGTCAATTGTCATTTTGATAAATCAGTTTTTCCAATATTGGGGGAGAATACAATGTAGTTAGGAAAAAAAGTTATAATTGTCATATGTAGATTATCAGGTTGTTCAAATTGTAAATACAGAAAATAATTCATTTGCAAAAAGTTAGAAATCAAATTTTCAGATGTATTTACTGATCTAAAAGAGTACTAAATGGTTCTTTTATAGAGAGCAACCAAAAACGCCCATGTGCAGGGGCATTGTTAACATCGGTCCAGACTCAAGCCTAGATCTAGGCCCAATTGTGGACCAGGAGCAGTCAACCAACTTTCAGAAAGGCCTCTTGGGCCTTGACAATAAAAAGCCCGAGTTGAACATATTGCATCCATTTTGTACATATAGCTCAGATTGTGAATATTCTAAAATCTTTACTTAACATGCACTCAAGAAATTTGTATAAACAAGGTAAACGCTATTGTAATAGACATGTTTCTCTTATACATCATATTCGTAAGGTAATTCTCCTCTTAACTTATTAACTCATCAAATATGTGAAAATTCTTATGATCGAGAGGATTCGAACTCAAACCTTCTACTCTTACATTATTAAAAAGATCAATTAGACAATACCTAATTGACATCACCAACAATTATTTTGTTGAACATCGTAAGTCTATATCAATTGCAAAATTCCATTTGTTAATGGTAATGGCTTTATATATAACCAAGTCATCAGTCATGAAAAAGCCCAACCTTCGTGATTATCCAACAATAGAAATATAAGATTAACCAAATGTATGAAATTCATGTGCGACTTGTTTGCACAGCTAAGGGAAGCAAGTTCCTGTCCACATGATCTATTGACACGAACCAAACTTTGAATTGCAGATTTTTACTTTCAAATAGCAAAATAGAAAAAAGATAAAAATTTTAAATTGATGACATCTCTTTTGAAAAACTCAAGGTTTTTACGTAAATAGACTTTAGTAAATAAAATATTGTATGGATATCGTAGCACTCTCTACAAACCAATCTAAGCTATAGAAAGCAGACAGTCAGAGATAAACCAGCAAACAAACAGCATCTATTTTTCTGTAGACAATTGTTTCACAATCAAGCAGATGTATGAAGTAGAACTAACACTACCCTTTGCATTGTGGATCATAAGATCTGGGCCGTTCAAAATGATACTGTGTGGTGCAGTGTGACATTTGATAGTGCAGCAATATTATGTATACATCTCCTTCACACACTGCAATTTATCTAACCACTTCAACTCTGTCAATCACATCCAAAGCTTTCTCCTTGTCAATACCAAACCCACAATTGGTACTACAGAAGGAGGCCATTTAACGATGACGGGGTCCTTGCTTTCATTTTTAGGGAAATAGTTGCTGCTCTTACTAAGTCTATCATGTTTTCTCAACCCTGTCTTCCCAGACTCGAAGTCCTGACTCTTACTAATTCCTCGTGTCCGTTTTTTCTTACTTACAACCTTTAACATTAAGTGGTCTTCAATAGTTAATGAAGGAACATTTGGTGACTCATGCTTTGGTTGCTCATTCAACTTTTCAAGCGGCATGCAAATTGTAGACTTGATAGGCAACTTCTTGCCATCACCACCAGCACCAAAATTGGATTTGTTGATCAGATGGTTCAGCCACAGTACAAGTTCTAGAATATGGGCTTCTGTTGTCTCCTTGTCTGCATGGTGGAGTGTTTCAATCCGAATTATATCACCTGGCCCAGCAGCAGGTTTCCGATTAACCTCAGACCTGTAATGTACAAAACCCATATTTTCTCTCACACCGACATCCTCCCACTTGCCAAAAATTTATTTTTTAATATCTAAACAAAAATGAGATTTTTTCAGAAAATTGGTAGGTAAAATAAAAATATGGAATTTACTTACCCAGTATTTGCCCATTCCCCAACCCAACCAAAACCATGATGTGCTCTGTTTCAAACCAGTTGCAATAAAAAAACAATAAAAATCCTGATTAAGCAGAGACAAAAGCAACAAAATTAAGAATATAGGCAGAGAAAATAATTTATGTTTCTTACTTAGCTGTATTCGTGGACATAGGGACAAGCCACTGCAAAGTCTTTTCCATCTCATCTTTGATTTCTGTAATTGTGAGCTGCAGAAGAAAAAACAACCAAAGTAATAAAAGATGAAATATAGATAGCTGAGACTCATTAAAGAATGCCTTGCATGAAATGAAGGAGGCAATAGCAACTTAAATTCTCTTTTTCTTACTTCTTGGATGGAAATATATTGCTCTTTCAATATGTATACCTATATATATATATATATATATATATATATATAAAGATTTATTATCAAACTATATATACCTCCTCCTTAACCTGAAAAGATTGTATTTTGGAACGTAGAGCAGATTTTATACTGGGTGGCAAGTTCTGGTACAATGAATCCCTTGTATTTGGAAGCATAGAACTTGATCGAGCCGCCTGAGAGAATGGAAGTGTTACATAGTGATTAAGGCAAAAGGCGCACTAATGCTCAAAGGGCTGTTGGGGCCTAAGCAATAGCCTCCGGGCGAAAGCACATCAGAGCAAGGTGAGGCGCAAAAATGGAAAAAGAAAATTATAACACATGTATCAGAAAATTATATTTAAAGATATCAGGAAAAAAAAGAATAAAATCAGAAAAACATGAAAAACACACATAAATCAGGAAAAAGAAAATAGCAACATAACAATTTATATTTTAAGGTATTGGAGATAGAAATGAGTACTAGATGCAGGAGTGGAGGCTGGATTAGGAATGGCAATGAGTTGGGTACCCTTTGAAAATTATCCTACCTGTTTCCATACCCATTTAAATATAAGATACCAAAGCCTATTTAAACACTTGCAATACCCAGCATTACCCATGCCATTCAACATTACCATACATAACCCAAACCCGTATACATACCTGTTTAGTATAAAAAAATGCCATTATTAGGAATAGTACTAGTTATTAAACAAGCTATAATTATAATATTAAGTATAATTAGAAAGGTTATAATTAATACTATTAGAATTAGGTATTATAGTAGGCATAATTATCAAATTATTAGGCATTATACTATGAGATATTTTAATACTATACGTAATTATAATGCTCATAGGAAATACTAATTAATTGAAAAGGCTATAATTATAATAATATCATTAGAATATTAGTCTATTTAAATTATTCAGTATGATTATAATACTATTTACAATTAGAAACTCTATGATTATAATACCATTAGAATACTAGTTATTAATACTAGTGATAATTACTAGTACACTTATTTCTAATAGATCTAATATATGCATACACATGTATATTTATAGGTATAAATATAAATCATATTTTTTTTGACAAAATGAATCATATATTTTTATGTAAATAAAATTCTTATTTTGTGTAAGTCAATATATTTAATTTTTTTCAAAAAAAAAAGTCAATATATAATTAATAACTAATTATTATATTTTGAATTACATGATTAACTACATGAAATTTACCTAAACTATTATATATAAGGAATTAAAAAATTACTTAATTTAGAAATATTATTTTATCACTATGCAAAAATATTTATCTTTCATCTATTATAAATATAAGTAGAATTGAAGTAGCTCAATGGTAAGTTTTTTTCATGTCTCTTAAAAGTCATGGGTATGTTCATTAAAATTAATGGGTTATGTGGTTACAAGCACCCAAGTCCCTAAACCCAAACCCCATATATCATGGGTATGTTCATTAAAATTAATGGGTTATGTGGTTACAAGCACCCAAGTCCCTAAACCCAAACCCCATATATCAATACCAAACCTGTAATACCTGTGGTTGGTTTGGGTTACGTACCTGAAAAAATTCAATCCATTGCTATCCCTAGGCTGGATCGCAAAGCACATTGGTTTTGTATTGCATTCTATTCCTTTTATTTATTTATTTATATAAACTATGCTAATTGGACAGCTTTCTATTGAAAGAAAAACCTAGGTGGCTTGTTTAAGAAAAAGGTGTGCCATTCTTGCGCTAAAGGCGTGTGCTCTATCTAGAGGCTATCGCCCAAGTGAGTTTGCCTGCCTGAAGACAATTGAGGCATAAGCCCTTGAGCTTTAAGTAAGGCACGCCTAATAACAATGTTTCAATAGAATCCTTTGTTCAGAAATGTCAGAGAACGTGTGTATAGAGAGCCTTGCTACGAGCAAAAAATATATAAACATGGCAAGGCAAATTGCAACTGGTGAATCAAAGAACCTTGTGCACCATTAACTCTGCCACTGAAAATCTTTTTATGGTCTCTTGCTGACTCCATGATGAGAGTTCTAAATGGATACAAGCCCTCATACATAATAAAAATTTATCATACCTTGTAGTTAACATGGAGCAAATAGATGACCAGCTAACATAATTTCAAGTAATTGTTTGTAACAAAGAATTATATAATGCAAGAGGTTACTGTACTGGAAACAAAAAATATTTGATTTGGACATTGCATGTTTTCGCTCTCATCTCCAGTTGCAGTGCTTACACCAACACTCCTTGGCCATAGGCTATACCAGAAAATTGATAGATTTAGGGCTTACTATTCTAGCATAATTCTTTATGTCTGGTTAGAGCCAACAATGTTATCTTCATTAAGAGACTTAGGCAGGGGCCATTCTATTGTGAAATAGTAAAGAATATTGGTGGCCAGCCATAACATCCATGTGTTGTTTTTGCCATAGACAAGTGCATTTAAGTTTTGTGAGTTATCTCTTTGTAACTACATCAAAACACTAATTCATCTTTATTCTTTCCATCATAGGAAACATAGGTGATTATTTAAGTTCGAAAACAATAGAACTTGTTTATGCTTGCACGGCAGAAACTTATTGGTGCAAAATAGTTCCTCTCTTTCTCGCAGTTTTTCTTGTCCACCCATATGGATTGCTCTTAAATTGATACAAGAGGAACTTATAAATCCTCTACGTAAATGTCAGATTATGTATCAATACAGCCAACACCATGTACCACAATGCAGGATTATGAAAATGAAATAGGTGAAAATGCAGAATGAGATATAGTAACAGTTAAAAGATAAGGCACACTCACAAGAGAATCAATTTGCATAACTACATTTGCATAATGCAAAGAAAGTCCAGCAGGTCCCAATCTCTGGTGATTGTTCATAGATGCTTTGATTGATACATCACTATCTGCAGGTTATAAATTTAAGTATTAATAGAACTATTTTAGTCAATGAACATCAAGTTGCAAAGAAACACCTTAGAGGTCAAGAACTGAAAGCACGTATTCATAGAAGACCATTCTTCTTCCTTGTAGTTTATTTTTCACTCCACAAGATTTGAACCCCTCCTAAAGTCTCCATGTTTTTTCAGTTCATGAGCCGCTTGGTTCATTTACAGGCGCACCGACGACCATTGTGGTTGACAATGATTGATGTTGGTTTTTTGTGACCAACAATGGTGACTATCAATGATCAGTTATTTGATGGGTGGTGTTTATGTACTTTTCTTTTGTGATAATAAGTTTGCCAAAATTCACAAGTCAGAAGGAACATTTATGGAAGTATATGTTTTAAATAGTGAAAACCAACGACACATTTATGGAAGTATCTTTTCTTAGCAAAATTTTCCTTTCAACATAAGAAAAGGAAAGTAAGGTGAATGCTAATGTTTGCAACAAAAAAATTTGGGAAAAATAGCTTAATGACAAAAAGACCCAAATATCTATGCTAATTTCAAATCTAGCCTAAACTTAAAAAATTAGTTTCAATTGTATCCAACAAGTCAAAGTTAAAGAAAAATATTTTCTTCTTTGTTCAATTCTCACCTCCTTACCGTCTCTCTTTCTCTCTTTCTAAACCTAAATTTAATACAATGTTTATCTTTGTATCAAACATTAAAAATTATTTTTTACGTGATAAAACTTATAAAGTATATTTCTTTTTTATGCATTCATATGAAGGAGAAAGGAGGTAAAAGAATGGGGAAGAGAAAGAATAAAAAAATATTTTTATTTTAATTACTGTTAAAATAATTTTATTTTTGTTCAATTTTGACTCTTTGAATACAACTGAAACTAATTTATATGGAAAACTTTGGGCTTTTTTTTTTTTCTTTTTCACATTAGGCGCCTAGAAATAAATTTCAGTTCACCCCACCTAATGTCAGAAGAATGTAACCCAATTGACTAGAAGTTTTGTTCTATATCATAATATGAAGTCAAGCTACTGTAACGAGGCAACTAAAGCACTACAATCACAATGCATAAGGATTTCAAGATATTATGCAGGTTAATTCACTAAATACAAAATATTAAAGAGTCATCTTTTGTCATAATGTAAAACTTAATTGTATGTTGCCCTGTCAAAGTCTTCCCCACCTTCAGTACTTCTTTATATATAATACGGATTAGAAAATTGTACCTCGTTGTCAACCATCACCCATTTTTCAACCAGACTAAGTCGGATTGACAAGCGTTTCCCTCCCCCGTTCCCCCCCCCCCCCCCCCCCCTTTAAAAAAATGTTTTTACCTTTTCATCCAGGTTTTAAGACCTCAAGCAAATACATACCAACAGTTCCAAAGATGTTGTGAATCTCCAAAAGTAAAAAGTGGACAATATCTACAAGCTTCTCCATCACCTAAAATCCAAACAAACAAGCAGCTTATCTAGAATTCCTGACTATTGATAAATTCATATTTCTTAGAAGTAACTTCACAGGCAACCAATAATATATTCTAAAGTAAGAAAAGCAGTGACAAGTAGCATTGTAGAAGAAACTTACAGCAACAAAAATGCTCACATGCAGAAAGCAAAGGACGTTTTGAAAATTTTTAGAAGGAAGAATCAAAAATTTTGAAAATCAGAAAATGATTTTCATCAATTTGAGGTCCAAAAAAAAAAGAAAAAAGTTAAATACAGTGCTTTGCAGCTACCTCTTCCAAGCTTCTGGACCATAGTGACCTTTTCCTTAAGTTTCGAACTTGCTTTTTCTGGCTTTTGAGTTCTACTCTCAATGATGCAAGGGTATCACCTGCAACGCATAGACCAGCATACACTCACAGTTCAATAATTTATCTGGTTCTTGTCAAGTTCTTCTGAAGTTCTATTAAAGGTTCGGCTGAAATACAAAATTTATGTGATAAATGCCTAAAAATATCCAAGAGAAAAGTAGCAATACTGTTTGTGCCTGTGAAGAATATGCATCATTTGAAAGATCTGAAAAAAAATAATAATAATAAAGGTTCCTCGAGGATAGCAGCCTTTTTAGAAGGCATATCATTGCATTTGCACACTCCACTACTCTTTTTATGAAAAAGGCATTTTCCTAGATGAAGATTGTTAGGAATTGATTATGTAACAAAATATTTGACCAATTGATGAATGATTGTCTAGTTATTTATAGTTATGTCTAAAAATATGAATGAGGAGAGGGAACACTGAGATTACCAAAACGCCCCAGTTTTTAATGGTAATTTAATTTTAATTGGTTATATTAATTTCCTCTTTGAATCTAAATTCTATAATTAAGA
>NW_028322334.1:0-37635 GCF_041381405.1 Jatropha curcas
GTGAGATTGTTGGCTGGTGACTGACAAATGTTGGCTATGCGGAGCATCAGACCATCAGAAGAAAGACTGTCCTAAGAGGGCAAAAGTTCCTACACAGTTCATAGCAGGCAGAGGTAGAGGTGAGAGCTCTGGAGGGCAGAGACAATAATCAGAGACTGTGGACAGACCCGATACAAGAGGTCCAGCCAGGGTCTATGCTATGCGAACCAGGGAAGATGAGGAAGCTCCAGATGTAATAGTTGGTGAGTTTTCTTTATGTGATCATACAGTTTATGCTTTAATTGATCCTGGATCATCTCATTCATACATTAGCATACAGAAACCTTGGGTTAAAGGGTTAGCAGTTGTGTATGTGAGTCAGGGTATGTTGGTTACTAATCCATTAGGAGATGTAGTAAAAACCCATACAGTGGTCAAAAGCTATCCAATTGTTATACATGGAAAGGAGTTTCTAGGAGATCTTATGGAATTACCATTTAGAGAATTTGATGTGATTCTGGGTATGGATTGGCTATCCAGACACCAGGCTATAGTTGATTGTGCAAAGAAAAGGGTGACATTATATACAACAGCAGGGGAAGAGATAATAGTAGTCGGGAAGCGGCGAGAGATTTCTGGGTAATGTGATATCAGCCATGGCAGCAAAGAGATTAGTTCAGAAGGGTTGTGAAGCATACTTGGTATGTGCATTACAAGCAGAGAAAAAAAAGTCAAAAGTGCAAGACATACCAACAGTGTGTGATTATCCAGATGTATTTCCAGAAGAGTTACCAGGGTTACCACCAAGGAGGGAAGTGGAGTTTACCATAAATGTCTATCCTGGAGCAGCACCAGTATCAATTGCACCTTATAGAATGGACACCAGCAGAGTTAAAAGAGTTAAAGATTCAGCTACAGGAGTTATTGGATAAAGGCTTTATCAGACCAGTGTATCACCTTGGGGAGCACCGGTATTATTTGTAAAGAAGAAAGATGGATCATTCAGACTGTGCATTGACTACAGACAACTGAACAAACTGACAATCAAGAATAAGTATCCATTGCCTCGAATTGATGATTTGTTTGATCAGCTAAAGGGTGCAGGTATGTTTTCTAAGATCGACCTTAGGTCGGGATACCATCAGTTGCGGATAAAGGAAGAAGATATCGCTAAGACTGCATTCAGGACCCGATATGGTCACTATGAATTTAGTAATGCCATTCGGTCTCACAAATGCACCAGCGGTTTTCATGGATCTCATGAACCGCGTGTTTCATTCATATCTGGATCAGTTTGTGGTAGTGTTTATAGATGACATTTTGATCTACTCCAGAGACAGGGTTGAACATGATAAACATTTGCGGATTGTACTTCAGACACTGAGGGATAAACAGCTGTATGCCAAGCTCAGTAAGTGTGAGTTTTGGCTGGAAGAAGTTTCTTTCTTAGGACATGTGGTGTCATCGGAGGGTATCAGAGTGGATCCTAAGAAGATTGAAGCTATTGTTGATTGGAGACCACCCAGAAATGTCACAGAAGTTCAAAGTTTTCTGGGTTTAGCCGGTTATTACAGAAGGTTCATAAAGGGATTCTCTATCATTGCATCACCTTTAACAAGATTATTGAAAAAGCGGTTGTATTCCAATGGGATGATAGATGTCAGCAGAGTTTTGACACTTTGAAGAAAAAGTTGACTGAAGCACCAGTGTTGACCCAGCCAGTGTCAGGTAAAGACTTTGAGATTTACAGTGATGCCTCTCATATTGGGTTAGGATGTACTCATGCAAGACAGGAAAGTGGTAGCTTATGTCTCCAGACAATTGAAGCCACATGAATTGAATTATCCAACCCATGATTTAGAATTGGCAGCCATTGTTCTAGCATTCAAAGTATGGCGGCATTATCTGTACGGTGAAAGGTTACATTTACACAGATCATCAGAGTTTAAAGTATTTACCGACACAGAAGGACTTGAATTCAAGACAACGAAGTGGATGCAGATTCTGGCTAATTATGATTATGTCATTAATTACCATCCAGGCAAAGCTAATGTGGTAGCTGATGCCCTTAGCCGGAAATCATTGTTTGCTTTGAGAGCAATGAGAATTAGCATGAGTTGCAACAGCAGGGAGTTATTCTAGCACAGATGCAAGTACAGCCATCTTGGGTTCAGGAAGTTGCAGAAGCACAGAAGAAAGATGCACAAACAGCACTATGGGTGAAACAAGTACAGGAAGATCATGGTGGGAAATTCAGATTGGATAACAGTGGAGTCTTATTCTATGAAGACAGAGTTGTTGTACCACAGATAGGGGAGCTTAGACAAAAGATTCTGCATGAAGCTCATAACAGTCCATACACAATGCATCCAGGTAGTACCAAGATGTATCAGATTTGAAGAAAGGCTATTGGTGGCCAGGCATGAAGACAGACATCGGAAATGTTGTAACAAGATGTTTAACATGTCAACAAGTAAAAGCAGAATATCAACTGCCAGCTGGGTTGCTTCATCCAATAACAGTGCCAACATGGAAATGGGATCAGATCACGATGATTTTGTTACTGGCTTACCTCAGACGCAGCAGAAGCATGATGCAGTATGGGTAATTGTAGACAGATTAACCAAATCTGCACACTTTCTACCAGTTAGGATGGACTATTCTCTGGACAAGTTAGCAGACATTTATGTTAGAGAAATAGTTCGACTACATGGAGTTCCATCATCCATTATATCTGATCGTGATCCAAGGTTTACATCGAAGTTTGGGGTAAACTGCAGGAAGCATTAGGAACGAAATTGCATTTCAGCACTGCATTTCATCCTCAAACAGATGGCCAATCAGAGAGAGTCATTCAAATCCTGGAAGACATGATGAGATCATGTGTTATAGAATTTGAAGGCAGTTGGGACAAATATGTACCTCTCATGGAATTTGCCTACAACAACAGCTACCAATCGAGCATTAAGATGGCACCATATGAAGCATTGTATGGTAGACAATGCAGGACACCTGTGTTGGACAGAACTTAGTGAGAAGAAGATTTTGGGTCCAGATTTGGTTAGAGAAACAGAAGAGAAAGTAGAAATCATCAGAAAACGGCTGAAAGAAGCAAGTGATCGACAGAAGTCCTATGCTGATTTAAAGAGAAAGGATATTGAGTACTCGGTCGGTGATAAAGTATTTCTGAAAGTTTCACCATGGAAAAAGATCCTAAGGTTTGGACGAAAGGGTAAGCTGAGTCCTAGGTTCATTGGTCCATACGAGATTGTTGAACGTGTAGGACCATTAGCCTATCGCCTAGCGTTACCTTCAACCTTAGATCGGATTCATAATGTTTTTCATGTATCAATGGTAAGGAGATACAGATCAGACCCATCACATGTGTTATCAGCAGAAGAGATTGAAATTCAGCCAGATCTCACTTATGAAGAAGAACCTATTCAGATCCTAGCCAGAGAAATTAAAGAATTACGGAACAAGAAAATAGCATTGGTAAAAGTTCTTTGGAGGAATCATAAGACAGAAGAAGCAACTTGGGAATCTAAGAAACCATGCGACACAGTATCCGCATTTATTCACAACAGGTAAACTTCGGGACGAAGTTTTTATTTAGGAGGGGAGAATATTGTCATGGTCCTGCCCTGGTTAGTATTGTCCGATTTGGGGCCTTCCGTACGAGTACCCCTCACGGCTTTGTCCCTTGAGTGTCCCAAACCTGGGGTGCCACCCAAAAGCGCGCTAACCAGTTCAGATACCACCCCTCTTATGTACAGTCTGAACACCCTGTGTAGCCGATGTGGGATTCGCCTAAGGTGTAGTGCCCCAAACCTGGGATGTCACATACACCCCCCTTAGGGACTCAGCGTCCTCGCTGAGGTTTGCCCCACCACCGGCCAGAGGGACAAGGCTCTGGCTCTGATACCAATTGTCATGGTCCTGCCTTGGTTAGTATTGTCCGCTTTGGGGCCTTCCGTACGAGTACCCCTCACGGCTTTGTCCCTTGAGTGTCCCAAACCTGGGGTGCCACCCAAAAGCGCGCTAACCAGTTCAGATACCACCCCTCTTATGTACAGTCTGAACACCCTGTGCGTAGCCGATGTGGGATTCGCCTAAGGTGTAGTGCCCCAAACCTGGGATGTCACAAACTTCATCTCTTTAGTATCTATAATAGAATTTTGTCATGTATTTCCATCTTGAGGATCCTCATCTTCATCATCATCTTCTTCATGTCCTTCTTCTTCGTCTTCTTCTTGTTCTTCTTCTGAAGTACCCAAGATGATATGTTCTTCTTCCTCCCCATCTGATACACCTATGTCAACATAAGTTCCATTTTCATCATCCAGTTTCTCAGTTATATCTTCAACTAGTTGCATCAGTTGCCTATCGACCTCTACTTCTTAAAATGGGTCAGAGATTGAAAGTGCAGCAGTTTGTTTGCTTTCAACTTCTAATACAACTGCGCTAGCCTTGATTTTGCAAACTACCATCCAATCTAGTCGATCCCGTTTCATCAATGGATATGGAACATAGTAGTACACTTACACAGCTTGCATCGTCAGCACAAAAGGTTCATACTTCATATATCTTCTTCTATGATGAATATCTACAAGGTTATACATTGAATGAACCTTTATACTTAAAGTGGGATCAAACCATTCACATTTGAATAATATTGTGTGCTTTATTAGTAGCGCTGGATATTATAACTCTAAAACCTCAAACAACTTTCTATAAAAATTGTTTGACATGTCACTATAGTTTGATCCCTTTATGCAAACGCCATTATTCATTGTCTTTCTACTTGTGTCTTATCCCTCGGTGTGAAACTTGTAACCATTTACGAAGTAACCATAGTAGGCATTTGCTATCGGTAAAGGTCCTCCCGGTAGATCAATAATGACTTTATTCAAAATATTACGTTCTTGAGTTTCAAGCAATCTCATGTGTTCCACCGTCGCATTAGATGCATATAGCCTTTGCCGGCGAGGAATCAGAGGAAAGTAATACATCTTCTTGAAGGACTTCTCTTTTTGTACTCTACCAGTCCCTTGACCACGCCTTTTACAGAACTTTCATACTCTCAATTCAAAGTCAATCCCCAGCATATCATACAATTATTTCGACAATAATTAATCTTTTCCACTAGTAATCCTAACCCTATACTAATTTCTTTCGACAAAATTATCCACCATGGAATGCCCTTCAGGCAACATTTCTTTCGATAATTGCACGAAATCATCATAACACCTTTCTAAAAGTGGTGCTCCGACTTTATATGCAACCATCGTGCAACCACATATTGAATTTAATGGTTTTGGCATCCTAGGCCACAATTCACTATTAGCGGCACTCAGCATGTCAAATAAGCATTGTGTTGCGAGGTTGGGTGATTCCTCCATGTTGTCCCAACGGAATTTTGGCCCAGCAGCATCGAGTGCTCTGACATATTTGTCTCATTTTTACTACTATCTTCATAATCTATACTCTCAAACGTTTGACATTATATTTAGATACAATATATTAAAATATATAATAAATTTAAATAGAGAAAAAAAACCAACAACAATGTAATTTAAAACTACAAGAAAAGGCAGTTTAGAATATCAATCAACTAGTTAGTTAGGCTTAGCTAATTTAAAACTACCTACAGCAAATTAAACTACATGCAATCAAGTTTAGGGATAATAAACAAATTTGCAAATTAAACTAGCAAATTCAAAGTCTAGCAATATGACTAAAATACTAACATGTTAAGCTATCCAAGTGAGCCTATATCCTTCTAAAAAAAAAAAAAATTCAGCCGTATATAAAATCACAAAATACTAAAAAAAATCAACCCTATACAAAATACAAAATATTAAACCTTGTGTTTGATCCCCTATGTAATTTGTCTTATTGCTTTTAAAAGCTTATTTCTAGATAGATTTGTATAAATATCTCATAGTAAAAAAAAAAAAAGGATCTAATTAAACTTGTTAACGTGTTTTGCTTTCACATTTTGTAAAAAGCATATTCCTTTTAACGTATTTTGTTTATCAAGTTTGATATTTGTAGCTAACCTCATTTACAATATCAAATTTTAAATTTGGAATCCTATTTTTAAAAAATCAAACTTTGAATACCTTTAACAGTAGAAAAATTAACAAACTATTCTCAGTATATCACAATTATAAGCAAATAATCTATTATCAGTATGTCTAGAAAATATTAATCATTAGTAACAAACCAAACTTTGAATTAATAAACCAAACATATCATATTACACTTAATCAATGAAATAGACAACATTGAACACAAAATAAACGATTAATCATCAAAATAATGAGATAGAAGGCAAAACATTCAATTTTTATTAAAGAATAATCACAATAGAATAAAAAAATTAAAAACGAAAACGAAGGAACCTGGACTGTAGGCGCGAGAAGGAGAGAGGCCATAGGAACCACTGGTGGGGAGGGGAATCCCATCGAAACCCACCTCGACGGTCGACGGATGGCGAGGAACAGGAAGAGGCGCACAGCTTTTGAGAGAGGAAGAAACTGCGACTGTGGTCGCACAACGAAGGAGACTGGGGTTTTTTAACCCTTAAAAATTATGACTGACATCATCCATCGCCAATTGACCGCAATACTAGTGGACGTGTCAAAAAAAAAAAGGGTCATAAATTTACATATTTGGTCGTAAATTAGTCGTAAATTGTTAAACAAATAAATACATGTGTCGCTCATCGAAGCGATGAATTTTGTGACCAATCTCATCTGTCGTAAACCTGTAGATTTCCTAACGGTCGCAATTCCATCGCCGATTTGTTGCAAAAGTGCCCGCCAATTTCCCCCATGTAAATTTGCGACCAATTGAATGTCGATCGCAAAAGTGGTCGCAATGAAGTCGCAGATTCGTCGCACATGTATCGCAAATCTTGTCATTATTTAATCACTATAAGCAAATCAGTTGCAAATGAGCGACTAAAGAGGCGGTCGCTAAAATCGATCACAATTTGGCATTTTTTTTTTTGTAGTGATTCATTTAACACTTATGGCTCCACCAGTTCATAATTCAGAGCATCCTAGATCGCAGTCTTCTTCCGATACTCATACTGGTACTTAGGGTGATGATACCATCTAAGTTGACTTTATTCGCTTTGTATTAACAGGTATAAGCTTATTAGTACATATAAGACATATTGTTGTTTCTATTTGTGAGAATTTCTATTGCCTTGATATTTTAAATATTCAATAATGATAACTTTCTTTGTTTGATTTTAAATTAATTTTATTAAAAATATATAAATTATAAAATTAGAAATATGAGAGGATTAGAATATTCATAAATGTGAAAATATGAAAATGTTTGGAGCCAGATAGATAAATAGGTAAATAGCAAGAGATTTAGAAATGAATTAGAGGCGGATTTTATGTGCCAATGATAAAGTTTAGAAACGGATCTTAGCAACAGATGATACTTTAGCAATGGAATTAGAAATGAATTCAAGAACGGAAAAATTTTAATTTGTGTTCCTCATATGTAAGAACGGAAATTAGAAACAGAAACAAATCAATAGAAACGGATTTAGAAACCTTTCCTCAAGAGCCAAGGTTCGTGTGAATTTTAAAATCTGAATCTGAACCAGATCGGAACCGGCAGTTTCGGTCCGGTTCTGTCACGACCCATTTCCGTGGGCCGGACCGGCACTAGGGCCCAGGTAAGCTTAAGGCCCCCGAGGCCCGTAGTAAGCCTAAATCTCAATTAACACATAGTATCTAACCAGGGCCTATTCACAATAAATTATAATCACATTATGGGCTTACTGGCTCACCTGCAGCTAATTACATAATATTTAATTTATAGTGTAGTGCTAACAATAAATCCAATAGTAATACACAACCCTATAACTGCGGAGTTCATAATAATCTGATAATAGAGTAACTTATACATCCAAAATTAGACAACAGAAATGTAAAGTTTACATTTATAACTCTGCGGAGAAGATTGCAGAGCTTCAGTCGAATCAGCTGCTTCCTAGTACCTGGGAGGTTTGGAGAGAAGGGGGTGAGTTTTACAACTCAGTGAATAATAATAATAATACACACCACATACAGTCAAGCAAAATGCACCCTAGTATACTGAATGAACACACAACAGTCAATCATATGACATTACATCAGCACCTACAAACAATATCACCTTCAAATAATCACATCACGTGGAAATTAGTCAGTGGAGTCACCGAACCCCCGATGAGCCGTCCTCCCACATGGCTCATCCTCTCACATGTGCACCAGGGAGCCGATCCCCCATACTGGCCGACCGGTCTAATCCTCACTTGACCAGCCCTCTCATTGTTTTTCCATTATCTCTTTTCTTTTCCATACCAACAGGAGGCAACCCGGTCGTCTCCATCAAATCTAGATCATCAGGCGCTCACAACAGGAGGCCACCCTGCGGGCTGCGATCAAATCTAGATTATCCGGTGCGCCCAATAAAGAAGCCAACCTGTGGTTAACAGTAACGGTAACGGTAGGTGCACACGGGGGCGCCGATCTCCCATTTACCCGGCTAACAGAAACAGAATCAGGATCCATATAACAGAATCAGAATATAACAGAAATCAGAATCAGGATCCGTATAACAGAAACAGTCTCACAAACCCATGGTGACCCACTTCATCCCAATTCCACACAAACAAGGCACAGTATATGCACAGCACAAGTAATCAAACAATTCTTTCAACGTATTACACCAATTTCATCCAAATGCACAATTATATATAAGTATAATTATAATGATCGTAACATAATATATATGATAAAATACTTGTAATATATTGTAAATATGTAAATAAAAATATAATGTTTATGAATAAATGTTATGCAAATGCAGTGTTGATATATTATTTATTATTACTCACAGTGATGGAGAGCGAAATTCTAGCTTTGATGTTGTCCTGGAGGAGCACTAGATGGACCCGGGCGATCTAAGCAAAGTAAGAATGACACAAAAAGAATAACTCTATCAGACAAAATATTTCTTTACCCTTCTAATAATTTTATTTTATATTCTAAATTTTTCTACGTAATTTAATCTCGATATTTAATTTCTTTTCTGTAATAAATTTTTATTTCTCTATCTAACTCTATTTCATTTATTTTCTTCTAAAATCTATTTTATTTCCTACCGAAATCTATTTTAATTTCCACCGAAATTTATTTTATTTTTTTACTGAAATTTATTTTATTTTCTACCGAAATTTCGACAGCATCTCCCCTAAAAATTGGACTATCCACCTGTTAAAATATCAACAATTTATTTAATAATTCCAAACCACACAGCCCATCCGTCGGGCATTCAATCAATGCAATTTTTCCCGTCCTCCATCCAAATAGTAATATCAAAATTACATTCAACCTTAACATCAACCTACATCCATAATTTATAAATTAAAATTACATACATATAATCTACCTTCAATCCACACTTAAATTCCATAAATTTTATTATTACCAAAATTTCCTAATAAATTATTTAATACTGAATTTAATTTTAACTAACTATTATTTTTATTAATCAATAATTACTTCATATTAATTAATCAATAACTATTTTGAATTCATTTTAAACTAACTAAACAACTAAAATTACTAACTAAATATTTTATTTATCAATAAATTAATACTATTTAAATTAATTACTCAAGATTACTAAAATCAATTACTAAAATCAAGTTAATCAACTAAAATTGTTAGAATTAAACTAACTAAATGACTAAATTTAATTAACTATCATTAATAAAATTAAATTAACGAAAATGTAGTTAAATTAATTTATACCCCAAATATAATTTTTTTTTTTGTCGAATTTTTGCTAGATCGGAAATTTGCTCGTGTTGGATCGGAGCTACGCACGCCAGAAGTGGTCCGATCCGACTGACAGTGGCAAGGGAAGGCGAAGGTGGCACGATCTGGTGGTGTTTCTGCGACAGGGAGCTGCAGCGGTGGCTGGGTGATCTGGCAGAGGGCGGAGGTGCGGCTGGCGGTGAGGCTTGAAGCTGGTGCTGCTGCTGTAGGCGCGACAGACCTGGCAGAGGGCCGACTGTGGCGCGCGGAGGAGCTACGGGACGTGCTGGCGCGCGATGGAGGCGGTGCGACTGCAACTGGCGCGCGGTGGTGATCGGCCGACGTTGCTGGAGTTGCTGGCAGTGACGCAGACACAGTTGCAGGGAAGAAGAAAGGGAAAGAAAGAAAGAAAAAGGAAAGAAAGAAAGAAAGAAAGAAGAAGAAGAAGAGAAGAAGAAGAAGAAGAGAGGGAGGAGGAGGCGCGGTGGCTGTGTTGGTGGAGTGGAGGTGGGGCGCTGGTGAGGATGAGAAGTAGAGGTGCAGCGCTGGAGATAAAAAGAAAAGAAATAGATGTTTCTAGATGGTTTGGGTCGAACCGGTTCGATTCGGTTCGATTCGACCCAAATCTTTGATTTTCAATTGGTTTTCGGCTTTTTCAATCGGTTTTCGATTCGATTTCTCACAGTGTTCGCAATAAAATATTAAAATAAATTTCCAAGCTGTCGGTTTATTAAATTTAATTGGAAAATCTTTGAAAATAAAAATTCGGGTTGTTTCAGTCTTCCCCCCTTTAAAAAAAATTCGTCCTCGAATTTTCTAAGTGACAAGAAACAAGGATGCAACAGTTGTTTACGACAATAGTGGCTGTACTTCTCACATAATGCTGCAACTGCTAAAAGTTATGACATTCATATTAAGTATTCTTATGAGCAGTTAGATATCTACCTTATCACCATAGTTAATTTAAACTTGAGTTGTACTATATCTACAAGTCATCAAATCAAGTAAAATATTCATAACCCAAGGCACAGATTTGACTCTAGTAGCCACCGTTATGCATAAGAATGTAAGTTCCACATAGCCTCTGCTCAAGTGAGGATTATTAATCTCGTTAGCTATATATCATGTGACCTACATTGATGTATCGTCATTTATTCTCTCACTAGCTATCATAGGCAATGATCATCACTCCATAAGAAACTCATATACCAACCCAGTATTTAATCTTACTGATATAAGAATCAGCATACTCAATCCAATTTACTACTATCTCAAGTTGGACTCCTTATTTTAAAATTCAAAACCTATAGGCTGACTCATCCATTTTCCATCAATTCCAATTCCATATATTTGCCCTCATAATCATTGAAGTTGTTCATAATTAAATAAGATGATGGCTGCCAAATCAAGAAAGTTTTCGATTCTTATCAAATTCTGCCATTAAGTACTATGTGATCATTTCCAATTAAAGAGAACAAATTCTTGCCACTACTACAAGCTTATTTCAAACAAAATCATGACACTTCTCTAGCTAATTGCTATCAACTGATAGGAGATCTTGGCTTCTATCCCAAGCACATCACCTATTTAACAACTTAACCATTTTCCAACGAAAGATATACAATCTCTTTTCAAATCCTACTAATAAGAATCCCCTAAAAACAAGTAGCACATCAACTATAAAGAGAATTTAAATTCACCATCAAATCCCTATTTTAGTTTTTAACTTCTCTATTCCTCTTTCCAATTTGTCATACCATACCATTTCTTAACTAACTGTGACAAGAATTTATGCAACTAGCCAAGTTAGCTGTTGTCATGCCAGATAATTCTTCATTTATTTTCTAGAATTTGTAATCGCCAATCTATGATACTCACTTCCATAAAGAGATCCAGCCTACAATCAAGATGTAAAATTCTCCAAACCGTAGTTTATATTCAATTTATCTATTTCATCTATCCTTAATCAATTTTAGAACTAAGTTAACGTATTTAGAAATCAAGAATCCTAAACAAGTAGTGCCCTTTTTTTTTGCTCAAGCTAAGTAAGAGATTAAGGATGTTAAAACCTATAATCCAACTCCTAATTAAACTATGTCCTTTGTTTTATGCCGATGAATATTCAAATAATAATATCATTAGGTTATTTTATTCTTTTTTTTTTTTTTCCAAGTCTATCTTAATGTCTATCACCTGCAAAATTTGTAAAATTTATATCTCATACGATGTAGGAATATTTTCAACCTTAATTATGTTCTCTCTATGTTCTTTACTCTAAATAAGGTTAATACCTCATTGAATTCTTCAAAATGGACCTAACAAATTAAGTAGTCTCTTAAGCCACAAGATATGTCACATCAGCCATTTATAACACAATAATATTCATTCAATCATAATTGCCACCAATTACTAAGAACTTCAGAATAGCTTTACATTGACTCCAATAATATCTTAATGACTCTCATCCTAATTGATATCTCAATAATTCCATGAGCAATTTTCATTTATTAATGATCTGATCGACACCCATGAGTTAGCATTCCAATAATCTTAAACCATACCGTTATCACATCCAATAATCCTATAGTTTATATTTTCAGTTTTCAAATACTACCATGTATTCTCCTCGCTAAAATTGTTAAACTATCCCAAATTCACCTATTTATTCTTATACCAAGTTTCACTGTTCCAAACAAATAGTAAATTCAAACTTAGCTAGCTTACTAATGAAATAAAATAATTTAATTACATCCATGTTCTACTAAGGACATAAATATAACTAACCTTCTTTATCCAATAAAACAAGTATCTTGCACGAATTGCACTAATTAATAGAAAGTCCTTATGTTTATATGCTTTCCACAAACAAGTTACATGTATTCACATTCATTGTCATCTTAAGCTAAGTCCCATGATCTTTTATCAACTCTTATTCCCAGTTATTACTATTAATAACACTTATCACACTATATTTATAAGCTCAATGTGTGGATTCAATTAATATAACTCATAAAACTATTTTCTAACCAAATGCCATCAAGTTACAGAAGTGAGAATTTTCTTATCTCTTTCTCTCAAGTAGAAAGTCTTTCTTAATATATAATAACAGGACTAGATCCATCCTAACTCATCTAATTCATTAGTATAACATCAATTCAATAATTGGACAGTTATCTCTCCATGTCCGATGTCATTCATCAATACACTTAATCATCATAGCCCACTATTTACATAATTTCCTTATAGAGTCGTTTCTCGGATCATAGAATCTCCTATTAAACAAAAATCATTGTTTGTATATACCATCGAGTGTGCAACAACTATTTTAAACATCAAATGACTAAATACCATTAGCTTTAATTCTTATTTATACCATATTAAACCATAAGATGCCACAATCCACACAATATCCATCACTAAATACATAAAGATTAGAGTACTTTATCTCTTACTAAGAATCACAATTTACGTTTCTTATAACCACAATAATTTATATTATTCCCTATATTCACACACCAAAGAAATAGTTGCTAAATACAATAATACACTTTACTCTACCAAGTAGTCATTACTCATAAATAAAACTCACTTCATATAGTAATTCCACCAATATTATTTATTATGAAAAATACTCATCACCAATTATTATAGCAAATCACACCAAATCCTTCAATATTCAAACCTTATAAAAATCATGTATATCCATTCCATCTAGAAAAATACTCATCTCAATAATTATAAGCAATTCTACTAACCAACATCATGTAAATTTCATCAAATACATATACTAATTCAATACTCTAGTTAAATGGATTCTAATGTCCTCAAATTCAAATCATTTAGTTCTCTTATTAAATAATTAGCAACTCATTCTCAATTCCGCAGGCACACGTATACAAACATTCATGCAGTCTTCAATATATATATTTATTCAACACGTATTAAATAAAAATAATACTTTCATCATTTAACTTTAACTTATTAATCATATAACTTATCTTCTTACCTACTTAAATTATATATGAATATTATTTAATCCATAGAAAGATTTTTTTGCTTAAACCATCCCTTAGCATCAGTAACTAAATCACATTTCTAAAGAACAAGGATACAGATTTTAATCATTAAACAACTTGACTTTATCCTAGCTGCGAATAACGCTGAATGGGAAGCAAGGAAAACTATGTCAAGACATGACAGGAATTACTCCGCAGTTACTTCTAAACTTATAAACCTATGCTCTGATACCACCTTTGTCACGACCCATTTCCGTGGGCCGGACCGGCACTAGGGCCCAGGTAAGCTTAAGGCCCCCGAGGCCCGTAGTAAGCCTAAATCTCAATTAACACATAGTATCTAACCAGGGCCTATTCACAATAAATTATAATCACATTATGGGCTTACTGGCTCACCTGCAGCTAATTACATAATATTTAATTTATAGTGTAGTGCTAACAATAAATCCAATAGTAATACACAACCCTATAACTGCGGAGTTCAATAATAATCTGATAATAGAGTAACTTATACATCCAAAATTAGACAACAGAAATGTAAAGTTTACATTTATAACTCTGCGGAGAAGATTGCAGAGCTTCAGTCGAATCAGCTGCCTAGTACCTGGGAGGTTTGGAGAGAAGGGGGTGAGTTTTACAACTCAGTGAATAATAATAAATAATACACACCACATACAGTCAAGCAAAATGCACCCTAGTATACTGAATGAACACACAACAGTCAATCATATGACATTACATCAGCACCTACAAACAATATCACCTTCAAATAATCACATCACGTGGAAATTAGTCAGTGGAGTCACCGAACCCCCGATGAGCCGTCCTCCCACATGGCTCATCCTCTCACATGTGCACCAGGGAGCCGATCCCCCATACTGGCCGACCGGTCTAATCCTCACTTGACCAGCCCTCTCATTGTTTTTCCATTATCTCTTTTCTTTTCCATACCAACAGGAGGCAACCCGGTCGTCTCCATCAAATCTAGATCATCAGGCGCTCACAACAGGAGGCCACCCTGCGGGCTGCGATCAAATCTAGATTATCCGGTGCGCCCAATAAAGAAGCCAACCTGTGGTTAACAGTAACGGTAACGGTAGGTGCACACGGGGGCGCCGATCTCCCATTTACCCGGCTAACAGAAACAGAATCAGGATCCATATAACAGAATCAGAATATAACAGAAATCAGAATCAGGATCCGTATAACAGAAACAGTCTCACAAACCCATGGTGACCCACTTCATCCCAATTCCACACAAACAAGGCACAGTATATGCACAGCACAAGTAATCAAACAATTCTTTCAACGTATTACACCAATTTCATCCAAATGCACAATTATATATAAGTATAATTATAATGATCGTAACATAATATATGATAAAATACTTGTAATATATTGTAAATATGTAAATAAATATAATGTTTATGAATAAATGTTATGCAAATGCAGTGTTGATATACATTATTTATTATTACTCACAGTGATGGAGAGCGAAATTCTAGCTTTGATGTTGTCCTGGAGGAGCACTAGATGGACCCGGGCGATCTAAGCAAAGTAAGAATGACACAAAAAGAATAACTCTATCAGACAAAATATTCTTTACCCTTCTAATAATTTTATTTTATATTCTAAATTTTTCTACGTAATTTAATCTCGATATTTAATTTCTTTTCTGTAATAAATTTTATTTCTCTATCTAACTCTATTTCATTTATTTTCTTCTAAAATCTATTTTATTTCCTACCGAAATCTATTTTAATTTCCACCGAAATTTATTTTATTTTTTTACTGAAAATTTTATTTTCTACCGAAATTTCGACAGCATCTCCCCTAAAAATTGGACTATCCACCTGTTAAAATATCAACAATTTATTTAATAATTCCAAACCACACAGCCCATCCGTCGGGCATTCAATCAATGCAATTTTTCCCGTCCTCCATCCAAATAGTAATATCAAAATTACATTCAACCTTAACATCAACCGACCCAGAAGGAGAAAGAAAAGGACAGACAGATAAACCGGCAAGCCACACGGAAAGGCCAGAAATGAGAGACCAAAAGCCAAATAAAAAATGAAAAAACTAACTATATTTATAATCAATAATACTTCATATTAATCAATAACTATTTTGAATTCATTTTAAACTAACTAAACAACTAAAATTACTAAAAAATTTTATTATCAATAAATTAATACTATTTAAATTAATTACTCAAGATTACTAAAATCAATTACTAAAATCAAGTTAATCAACTAAAATTGTTAGAATTAAACTAACTAAAATGACTAAATTTAATTAACTATCGTTAATAAAATTAAATTAACGAAAATGTAGTTAAATTAATTTATACCCCAAATATAATTTTTTTTTTGTCGAATTTTTGCTAGATCGGAAATTTGCTCGTGTTGGATCGGAGCTACGCACGCCAGAAGTGGTCCGATCCGACTGACAGTGGCAAGGGAAGGCGAAGGTGGCACGATCTGGTGGTGTTTCTGCGACAGGGAGCTGCAGCGGTGGCTGGGTGATCTGGCAGAGGGCGGAGGTGCGGCTGGCGGTGAGGCTTGAAGCTGGTGCTGCTGCTGTAGGCGCGACAGACCTGGCAGAGGGCCGACTGTGGCGCGCGGAGGAGCTACGGGACGTGCTGGCGCGCGATGGAGGCGGTGCGACTGCAACTGGGCGCGGTGGTGATCGGCCGACGTTGCTGGAGTTGCTGGCAGTGACGCAGACACAGTTGCAGGGAAGAAGAAAGGGAAAGAAAGAAAGAAAAAAGGAAAGAAAGAAAGAAAGAAAGAAGAAGAAGAAGAAGAAGAGAAGAAGAAGAAGAGAGGGAGGAGGAGGCGCGGTGGCTGTGTTGGTGGAGTGGAGGTGGGGCGCTGGTGAGGATGAGAAGTAGAGGTGCAGCGCTGGAGATAAAAAGAAAAGAAATAGATGTTTCTAGATGGTTTGGGTCGAACCGGTTCGATTCGGTTCGATTCGACCCAAATCTTTGATTTTCAATTGGTTTTCGGCTTTTTCAATCGGTTTTCGATTCGATTTCTCACAGTGTTCGCAATAAAATATTAAAATAAATTTCCAAGCTGTCGGTTTATTAAATTTAATTGGAAAATCTTTGAAAATAAAAATTCGGGTTGTTTCACAAAATAATAATTTTATAATTTTTATTAATGAAAATTAAAAATATTTTTAACACTAAATGTGTAGTTAAATATATTCAAATTTTTAAATGGATAATTATAATTGGATTTGATACTAATTTGGGTATTAAAAATAAATTTCTAGCCGAAACGGAATTGGATATTTAATTTACAATTGAATTCAAGTTCGGCTTCTTAATTTTAGGTGGATACCTTACCCGTTCGGATCGATCCAGGTGGCATACCCACTGACTTGAATGACATGTATTTGGCATACCCACTGACTTGAATGACATGTATCATGCTGCAAAGAGACGGCGTCGTCCAATGGTTTATCATCGTCGTTTCCACTCGTCATCATCAAAAACCCAAAACCATAAACCTCACTGGACTTTGGAAGCAGAGGCTTGTATCAAATGAATTAGAAACCCAAACATTTTCCTCTTCAAATCCTGCGGTGGAAAGTGACAGAACGAACATAAAGAAATTATTTTCCTTTCCTTTCTTTTCCATTCCCGTTCTTTTCATAACATGATATAAAGCAGAAGGAAATGGAATCCCTCACTTCTAAACCTCCTCTTAATTCCATTGGGTTTCCAAAACCCTTTGTTGGCAACTTTCCATACTCTCTCTTATCCCAAAACACTCAAATGCGCCTTTAAAACTAGAAAATTAAGCTCTCAAAATGGCTCAATTCCATTCGTAAACCGTAAAACATTCACAATTACTGCTTTTGCTAACTCGGTTTTGGCGTCTCCTAACTCAGAAGAAGAAGACCCCGAGTCGGCTAAGCTATTCGAGGTATTATGTTTATTAATCTTTTTTTTTTTTTTTCGTTTTTTAGTTCTTAAGAGTGTGAAGATGAATTTCTTTTCTTTTTTATAGAAATTGAAACAGAAAGAGAGACAAAGAGTCAATGAATTGGAAGAGTTAGAGAGGAAGGCAGATGTGCAATTGGAGAGGCAGCTTGTAATGGCATCGAATTGGAGCAGGGCATTGTTGACTATGCGTGGAAAGTTGAAAGGAACAGAGTGGGATCCTGAAAACTCTCATAGAATTGATTTTAGTCAGTTTTGGAGGCTTCTTAATTCAAATAATGTTCAGTTTATGGAGTACTCGAATTATGGGCAGACAGTATCAGGTATGCATTTGGTTGTTATGCTGTTTGTATATTAATTTGACGATATTACTTCTTATAATTGGTCGAATAGTATAGATACACGTGGGTTTCAATTTTGGATAGAAGAACTGCATACAAATTGATATACAGCTTACAAATTGATACTTTGTCCAACTAAAATTCCTCGGATATGAAATTATGGAATTGGTTCGGAGAGATTGCCCCCCCCCCCCCCCTCCTCCTCTCTCTCTCTCTCTCTTTTTGTTTTTAGATAAGAAAAGAATTTCTATTTTCAAAATCAGTCCTTTACTCAATATTTCTAATGCTTTAGCTGTTTGAAGTCAATTATATCCTTTTTTGGCTCAGCCTTAGGAGTGGAGTAATCATTTAGTTACTGTTTAGTTAGGATCGTTACTACTTTTTTTGTTATGTATAGTTCAATTGCATCTTTAAAGTCGGTTGTTATTGTTACTGGAGCAAGCCATTGGTCCGTACTTCACTTGGCTTAACCACTGAAAAGTACATTGTTGTTTTTTTTTTATTTACTAATTGTTCTCTATGCTGGCAAATGTTGTAAAACTTACATAATTTTGTTTCATTGTCATCTTTTGCTGAAAGATTCTGGTCTATTTCTGCAGTGATTCTGCCATATTACAAGGATGGTAAAATGGAGGGAGCAAAAGGAAATTCTAAGAAGGAAATTATATTTCGGCGCCATGTGGTTGACCGCATGCCAATTGATGGTTGGAATGATGTTTGGCAAAAGTTACATCAGCAAATAGTAAATGTAGATGTCCTTAATGTGGATACGGTTCCTGCAGAAGTGTACAGTACTGTTGCAACTGCAGTCATTTGGTCTATGCGACTTGCTTTATCTGTTGCATTGTATATCTGGATTGATAATATGATGAGACCAATTTATGCAAGGTTAATACCTTGTGATATGGGAAAGCCCAGCCAAACAATTCAGCAACCACTCAAACGCCGTGCACTTGGTTCACTTGGCAAGAGTCGGTAAGTTGAATGTTGATTGCCTGGGGAATTGCTGTTGGATGCTTTTACTATTTAAATGGCTGATGTCCTCTCTTTCTCTCTGTTTATCTAACTTTGGAATGAGAAACATTATGCTTAGTAGTTGATTGATTCTTTTAGACAGAAGACGAGCTCACATTTTTCAACTACAGAGGAGACGTCAAAAAATTATAGAGGTGTTAAGAGTTGCCAATTTTCATAGAACATTGGACTCTACTTGTACTTTTAATTAGGAATGTTATCCACTGATCATATTTTTTTTTTACTTTGTTGCACTCCATAAGGGTCATACTTGCTTCTTGTCAAATCCAATGTATTTGTTTCTACATTTATTTTCTTCTTTCTTAGTCTCTCTCCCCCGGCCCAAGAAAAATGCGTAAGGCTAATTCTGTTTTTGTATAACTGATTCCAAGTTGATTGTGTTCCATTTGCCTTCTTACAAGTTACATTCTAATCTCCATTGACTTTTAGACTTGTGCTATGTTTGGCAAACAGTAATGCAATCTAATGATGATTACATCGCATCAATTTCTTTATAACATTAAAAAGAAATTCCTGCAATGTGATTACTATTACCTTGCATTACGGCTTACCAAACATAACCTTAGTAGTTCAGTATATCCAATTTTAATTGATTTTGAACTTTTGACCAGTTATATATAGTGTTTTGGTATTCAAAATTGTTAGATGTTGCAATCGGATAGTAACTACCACTGATGATTTTTTCCATCGACAATAGTTGGAGTATTTTTACAATCACAAACATCAATGCTAATTTTGGACTGCCTTTCCACCAGGGCAAAGTTTATATCAGCAGAAGAAAGTACTGGTGTTACGTTTGATGATTTTGCTGGCCAGGAATATATAAAAAGGGAACTACAGGAGATTGTACGAATTTTGAAGAATGATGAAGAGTTTAAAGACAAGGGTATCTATTGTCCAAAAGGTGTGCTTCTTCATGGGCCTCCTGGAACTGGTAAAACTTTGCTAGCTAAAGCTATTGCTGGGGAAGCAGGACTGCCTTTTTTTGCAGCAAATGGCACAGATTTTGTAGAGGTGAGGACTAATTTTCCTTTGGAAGATCCAATAAAGAAAAATGATTACAAATAATAGTGGAAGATTAGTTGCTTCCAAAACTTTATTCAATGAACTTCATTGAAAATTCAGTTGCTCTCATTTAAATAATATGAAGGCCATTTTTGAATATCAATAGATAAAGAAGAGTTTAAAAGAAAGATTTTCTCTTATTTCTTCCTTGATTTATGTGTTTAACATCAACCTTATACACACACACACAAGTCTAACTCTAAATAGGAAAATACAGAAAAAGGAAACTACAATGATCCTCCTAAATAAGCTATACAATATATTTCCTGATTATACAACTCAACACTCTCCCTCAAGTTGGTCCATAGATGTTGCACATGACCAACTTGCAATCAATTATGAAATTGTTTGCTGTTAAGTTTGAGGTAGGGGCTGCACGATCATGGCAATATGTTCTGTTGACGCCTAAGGCACAAGCACAACCAAAAATGCCTTGTTAATTCGTAAATTAGTACAAGCATGAGTCCCCAACCTTACTAATTGAACTGCTTTTTTATTAAGCTTCTTTTGTCTTCTTTTTTATGTTAACTGGTTATTTTAGTCTTTTCAGTTCATGATAATTAGAATGCTTGCTTTAGGTGCCACATGGCTATCTTGCTGATTTTCACTGTAATTAAACGATTTTCTTCATCTCTGCTGACTCATGAATTATTCAGAATACCTAGAACTTGAAGAAACCTGCCTAACTTAAAAGGTGACTTTCTAGATGTTTGTAGGTGTGGCGGCATCTCGTGTGAAGGATCTTTTTGCCAGTGCCAGATCTTTTGCTCCTTCCATCATCTTTATTGATGAAATTGATGCTATTGGCAGCAAGGGGGGACCTGACATTGGCGGGGTAAGATATGTGTTTGCTTCTATCTATTAAGTTCTAGTGCAGGAAATTAAACAGTGCAAAATTGTAAATATTATGGCAATTACAAAGGTGTGTTATTCGAAAGGAGCTCTGATTCATATAAAGTCATTATGGATTTCATTGGAACAAGAAGAAATAGCATAGCAAAATGCAGTCCAAAGTGGCACCATTCTAGACAGTTTCGTTGTTTAAAGTTGCATTGCTTGGTTAGTTCTTGTTTGAATCTATTAATTGCATTGCATGCTGTGACAACAATTATGTGACCAAAAGAAAATGTAGTTTGTGAATTTTAATCTTTGATCTTCATGTAGGGTATATTATCTTTGATTTATTTAATTCTTTTGTTGTGTGGAATATGAAATGTTGATGGAGGAGCATAGTAGTTAACCTCTTGGCAACCTTATTATATGCTGGCAACTTCATATGAACTGGGAAATTCATTTTGTAGCAGTTCCTCAGTGATGATGACAACACTGCATGCAAGTGATAACTAAGGAAAAATTAGAGAGGGTCTGAGAGGAGGATTGTGCAATCTTAGAAGGTTAGATGTTGCTTGAAAAGTGATGAAAAGGAACACAGCTGCGCTCACACTAGAGAATATAATGCCATAGGTAGTAGACTAAAGCAATGGTGACTCAAGGTGGACACAGTAATGCATGTGTGGGGCAATATTTAGAGAGAGAGTTTGAAATCACTGATGACAAAATATACTGCAAATTAAAGGTATAACAGATGCTTACATGGAGAAGGGAGTGACAACTGCCTAAAAAAATAGGAAATAGTGCCATGTGTAAATTTAGATAGGGATTAATGGAGATGTGCCATGTTCTAAGAAAAAATGGTTAACATTTAATTAATGTAGCAAGAGAGATGAACCAAGGATGAATTTTCCATAATGACACCAATTCAAGCCCATTGAAACATTGTCTAACTATAAAATTAGTTCTGGTATCCCATTAGTTATTAAAAAGATCCATTTATTATTCATGTTTTATTTTATTTGGATTTCCAAATGATTGACATTATTTTGTTGGATGAGTATTATTTTTAGCTTTACATATACAACTTTAGATAAATTTTTAGCCATCAAAAATTGGTGATGCTGGATGGTAAGCTACTTTACTTGCATGGACATATGATAGTAGGCATGGCCGGTTCAAAATTTTTAAAATGTTGAACCTGAACCGGCCCTTGAACCACCGGTTCAGGTCTAGTTCCACTCTGGACCGGTTCTAGTGCTGTTCCAATGAACTGACAGTTCCGATTACGGTTTCTAGCAATATATGTTTTTTTTTTTTTTTTTTTTTTTTTTTAACAGATTAGTTCTAATGTTACATCTTTCTTTCATAAATATTAATATGAGTTTAAAAAATATTGATAAATTTTATTTTAAATAAATTTTGGAATGCTCATACTCATATAAGAATAAAGTTAATTCATTTACAAAATAATCAAATAAATTATCATTTTATTTTGTTTAAATATTATTAATTAAATAAATTATAAGAAAATTTTAAAAAATGCTTCAAAAGAATGTAATTTTAAACTTAGTAAACAATTAAAAGGGTAAAAAAAAAAGTTAAAAATAATATAATTTTAGACTAAATATTTCTCTCTTTTTTACCATTTTACTTTAGATTTTTAACTTTTAAAGTGAAGTATATTTAAAAAAAAAAAAATCTTAAGTAAAGTATATCATATAGAAATATTATTGAGACTTTTAGAGAAGTATAAAATAGGCTAAGTGATTATCATTTTGAAAATAAAAATAGAAAATTTTCGGTTCGAATCGGACCGAAACACCAAGTAATCGCTGGTTCTGGGCCGGTTTAGGTTCATATTTTACCATTCACATGAACCTTAACCAGCCCTTGAACCGCCGGTTTTGGTTTGAAATTTTGAACCACCGGTTTTGATCCAGTTCCAGTTCGTCTACAGTACGGTTCGGTTCCGGTTAGAACTAAACGGGTGGCCATGCCTACATGATAGTTAAGTTTATGCATGGAATATTATTTTTAAATACGGACCAACTATGAAAATTTAGTTGCTATAGAGCTTGAAGATGTGATTTATTGTATAGGGTGGTGCTGAGAGGGAGCAAGGCCTTCTTCAGATACTGACTGAGATGGATGGATTTAAAGAATTTACATCTCAGGTATGCTCCATCATATTTTGGTGCATTGAGGGGATTGGATTTTTTAATCAACTGCTAACCTTTGGCTTGTCAGGTGTTAATTATAGGTGCAACCAATAGACTTGACATTCTTGATCCTGCCCTCTTGAGAAAGGGTCGTTTTGACAAGATTATAAGAGTTGGTTTGCCATCTAAGGATGGTAGACTAGCAATATTAAAGGTATTTTTTTAAATGTAGCTGGTATTCAAAAATTCTAGTTCAACTTTACATTATAATCATCATTGAGATTTAACTTCTGCAGGTGCATGCTAGAAATAAATTTTTCCGTTCAGAGGAGGAAAAGCTAGCTTTACTGCAGGAAATTGCAGAGATGACAGAAGATTTTACCGGAGCTGAGCTGCAGAATATACTGTATTTACTGACTGATCAATAACCCCCTTTGATTTTCATTTGTACAAAGTGGCTAATGTTTCCTGAATTGATTATAGGAATGAAGCTGGAATTTTAACAGCCAGGAAGGATTTAGATTACATTGGACGAGAAGAACTTCTAGAGGCTTTGAAGAGGGTTAGTGCTGCCTTACCTTCCTCCCTGTATCTGTGGCACAATTTTTTTTTCTTTTATGTGAAAATTAAAACCTTTTTTACAGTATGATTGTTTTCTCAATGCATTTAATACTTGATTATGCAGCAAAAAGGAACTTTTGAAACGGGCCAGGAAGATAGTACTGATATTCCAGAGGAATTGAAATTAAGATTGGCTTACCGAGAAGCAGCTGTTGCTGTCCTTGCGTGCTATTTTCCTGATCCCTACCACCCCTTCACAGAGGTCACTGAAAGGATACATTTGAATGCTTTGATGCTCTATTGTTTGGTTAAGTGTTGAAGTACATGCCACTCACTTGTTTAAATGTGTATTCTGCAGACAGACATAAATTCTATACATAGCCAGCCAAATATGCGCTATGCAGAAATTGCGGGCAGAGTTTTCGCAAGGAAATCAGATTACGTGAATGCTGTAGTGCGTGCATGTGCCCGTAAGTTAAATAAATCTTATTCTTACAACATAAATTTGTTATGGATTGAGAAGAATTTGTGTTGCATTTGATACATAATTTATCAATGAATTACTTAGGTTTATATACGAGAAATTTCTAGGCTATTTAGGACTATAAATCATTAACTAATTAGGAATACTAATTTTCCTTAACATTCCTCCTCAAGTTGGAGCATAGAATATAATCAACATGAGCCCCATGCAAAGCTTTTGCGAAAATATCAGCCAACTGGTAGCCAATTTTAGCGTAACCTGTGGTGATAAATTTTTCTTGAATATTGTCACAAGCAAAGTGACAATTGCAATCATGAAATACTGGGTTAGCAGCAATATGAAGGTGCAACTTGATTATCACACCATACTTTAGTAGGTACTGAAGACTTAAGACCAACTTCATTCAACAGTCAATGCACCCATGATAGAGCAAGGAATGGGAACAGAATTTCCAAACAGAGATTTCAGAAAAATAACAGAAAAACAAATAGAATGAGAACTTGAATGGATTTCTTTTGATTGATAACTCAAGGATGAAAAATAGGCCAGTAATATCTCTGGATTAAAAAATCAAATGAAGGAAATAGCACGAAAGATGAAATAAACTTGACTAGCAATAATCAAGCAGGAACTGAAGTTTCTTTACAGATATCACAATCTGCCAAAAATATAAATATTCCCAAAAGATGTCTCACAACAAAATCCTCATGATGTTTATAGCACTGGTATCACCATTGTTGTAATAACAATGCCACCTGGAGCTCTCTCATTGCTTGAATCTCTGTGCATAAACCTCATACGCTTCTCCTTGTCTGCTGTCACAAATTTGGGCCTTATTGAATAAACTTTGAAAGGCTTGGTAGTGGTAATTGGCTGCTCATTCCTATTACATACACAGATTGTGCCATGGCTCTATACTTTGATTCTGCACTGGACCAAGAAAGCACATTTTGTTTCTTACTTCTCCATGAAACCAAATTTCCTCCAACAAAAGCACAATATCCAGTTGTAGATCTTCTATCAATTTTAGAACCTACTCAATCTGCATCTGAATGAATACTCAATTTTAAAATGTTCATGATTTGAATATAACAAACCTTGTCCTGGAGCTCCGTTTAAATAGCACAAGATCTATTCTAGAGCTGTCCAATGATTTACAACACGCTGAATATGCAATATCCGGACGAGTCACTGTAAGATAGTTTAATTTACCAACCAGTCTTCTATACTTCTTAGGATCTTTAAAACAATTCACCATCCTCTTTTATGAGTTGTATATTGGGTGCTATGGGTTCACTGACTTAAGATCTAATTTTCCTGTTTCTATCAACAAGTCAAGAACATATTTTCTTTGGGACAAAAGAATATCTTTCTTGCACCTTATTATTTCAATACCCAAGAAATACTTCAACAAACCCAAATCTTTTGTCTGAAATTGGGAGTGAAGAAAGGATTTTAGGGATGCTATGCCTGTATTGTCACTATCAGTAATAACAATATCATCAACATATACTACTAAGAATTATGCCATTCTTAGAATTCCTATAGAATATTGAATGATCACATTTACTTTTCTGCATTCCAAATACTTAAACCGCTTTACTAAATCTACCTCAAAGCACGAGGACTCTGTTTTAACCCATAAATGATTTGCGAAGATGACAAACTTTCGCATACTCCCCTTGAGCAACAATCCTAGGTGGTTGCTCCATATAAACTTCCTCATGCAAATCACCTTGCAGAAAAGCATTCTTGATGTCAAGTTGATACGAAGGCCAGTTACAAGTTTCTGCTAGAGAGATAAAGATACGAATCGAAGCAATCTTTGGTAATGGAGAGGAAGTATCTGAATAATCCACACCATAAGTCTAAGCATACCTTTGGCTACAAGAAGAGAGTTGTAACGAGCTATAGAGCCATCGGGATTTAACCTTCACAACAAATACCCATTTACATCCAATAGTAGCTTTTCCAACAAGCAAAGTTATCAAATCCCAAGTACCATTGACATCCAAAGCCCCCATTTCTTCTTCCATAGCAGCTCGCCAACCAGGATATGATAATGCTTCATGAATAGTTTTAGGAAATGAAACAGAATCTAAAGACAATAAAGAGCTAGAAGAAGAATAAGAAATGTGGTCATACAAAACAAAAGAACAAATAGGATAGGTACACTTACATTTACCTTTTCTAAGAACAATAGGAAGATCAATGCTGGGATCAAGAGGATTCGGAATGGTAGGAGCTGGATCCGGTGATGAAGAGTCTGGCGTCAGGCATGAGTCGAGAGCCTCTAACCTACGAGAATAAACATGAATAATTGGAGGAGGTTAGTAGGTGCTGGTGCTAGTGTAGGTGCAGATGGAGATTTTGCAGAAGGATTGAGTGAAATAACAGGTTGAGATGCGGTATAGACCAGAAGATTCTCCTTCTCTTTTTGACTATCATACATAGGAGAGGAAGGAAAGAAAGGTGTAGACTCAAAGAAAGTGACATCAGCAAATACAAGATAACGATTAAGCGTTGAAGAAAAACACTTGTAACCCTTTTGAAGTCTAGAATATCCTAAAAAGACACATTTAAGGGATTTTGGATCAAGTTTGGTAATATGTGGACGAACATCACGAACAAAACAAGTACATCGAAAAATATGGGGATCAATAGGAAGCAGGAGTTTTGACAGTGTTAAGAACTAGTTGTAAATATAGTTCTGTTAGGAGTTAGATTCCTAATAGGTTCATAGTATCCTGTATATGTATATATATGTGTCCCTATTGATGAAAATATAACAACAATATTTTCCACGTTGAATTACATGGTATTAGAGCCTGGGGCTGTTAAGTTTTCTTTTTTTTTTCTCTGCTCTTTTGTGTTGAAACTACAGGCAAAGTGTTTTTTTGGTGACTGTCAGTCTAGGTCACCCACTTAGGTTAGTGTTTTTGTCTCACCGTCACCCAAGGAAGAAGAGCAGGCCGCCGATCAACTCTCCCTCCCAATCCGGTCATCGGAATCCTCGCGAGTGGGCTTCATGCGCCACTCATATTTTTTTCGCTATTCTTCACGCGCCAGTGCGTGTGGGCACGTCCGGCCATCTCCTGTCACCGGCTCTCAGTTTCTGGCTTCGATTCTGCCAGTACAGTGCAACCCAGTGTTTGCATCGACCCTCTTCGACTTTTGTGGTGTTTTTCATGTTGCAACTTTGCTGCCGCTTTGCTGGGTACAGTCTGAATTTGTGAATTTATATTCTGCTGCTGCCTATTTGCTATTCTTCTATCAAGTTACCAAGAATCGTAGTTTTCCTTTGCTGTGCTACATTTGTTTTTGAGCGTTTAGTCACAAATCATGACGACTACTCTATCGGAGATTTTCGAATAGAAACTTGTCATCACTGATGTGGTGTAGTTACGGAAGAAAATAACAGAACACAAACTTACTGGCTCCAATTTTCTGGCATGGAGTAAAATAGTTCGTATATATTTTCGTAGTTTGGATAAGGATGACCACTTGACCAATGATCCACATGAAGGAGATGTTAGGAAATCTGGCTTAGAGAGGATGCTCTGTTATTTTTACAGCTTTGGAATTTGATTGACAATGAGGTAATTGGTTTAATTAATCATTGTGAGTTTGTTAAGGAGTTGATGGATTATCTTGAATTTTTGTACTCGGGAAAAGGTAATCGATCTCGTATGTATGAGGTCTACAAAGGATTTTATCGGGCCGACCAGCAAGATAAGCCCCTCACAGCTTATTTCATGGAATTTAAGAAGATTTACGAGGAACTTAATGTTTTATTGCCTTTTAGCCCCGATGTTAAGGTTCAACAGACTCAGTGAGAACAAATGGCTGTAATGAGTTTTCTTGCAGGTCTTGCTCCGATTTTTGAAACTGCCAAATCACAGTTTCTTTCAGGCAATGACGTTACCACTCTTTAGGAGACTTTCGCTAGATTACTATGTACTAAAGGTTCTCATACCGCATCCCTTATGATAATAGCGCCCTTGTGAGTCGTAATCAGATAGTTACGCAGCCAAGAAACAGAGGAAGAGAAGGAAATAATTGTTGTAATGGAGCAATTTATCGGGAGGCGAGCATTCTTATTTACCTTTATTGCCATGAAAATGGTCACACTAAACGGTATTGTAAAAAACTGATAAATAAGCCGCCAAGGGCAATTATGGCCACTCAAGATTCTGCAGTTACTTCTTCTGTCAACACCATAACAATTTCTACTGCGGAGTATGCTGAGCTCTCTAGATACCATTCTTCTAAGTCTACTAATTTCTCAGTTGCTGCTGTTGCCAAATCAGGTACTCCTACTACATGTCTTATGTCTACCTCATCAGAGTGGGTCCTTGATTCTGGTTGCACAGATCATATGACTGGTAACCCTAGTCTCCTATCCTTAGTAAAAGAATCTGAACAATTTAATCGTCATGTTACTCTAGTTGATGAGTCCACATCTTCTGTCCAGTGTATTGGCACAGCCAATCCATCCCATCTCTTCCGTTGTCTTTTGTTTTTTGTTTGCCTCGTTTTTCGTTCAATATTACCTGTTAGCAAAATTACTCATCTACTAAATTGTTGTCTTAAATTTTATCAACATCTTATGTTGATACTCAAAATGGGGATGCAGAAAGAAAAAGTCGACATCTTTTTGAGGTTGCTAGGGCACTTCTATTTCGAATGAAAGACCCTAAACATTTTGGGCGGATGCTGTCTCTACTGCATGTTTTTTGATTAATCGCATGCCTTCTGTGCTTAATGGTGCAATTCCTTATAGTGTCTTGTTTTTGTTATGATTGTTATGATTAGCTGTTGTATTTAACTGTAATTAGCTGTCATTAGTGGTACTTAGCTGTGTTATGATTAGCTGTTGTTAGTTGTCATTAGTTGTACTTAGCCGTGTTATGATTAGCTGTTGTATTTAGCTGTAATTAGCTGTCATTAATTGTACATATGTAGTACTATTTATATCCTCAATTCTTGGGAATAATTAAGTTAATATTTCCTCTCATTCTTCTTCTTCATATGGTATCAGAGCCAAAGAAGGGCTGATTTTTGCTTCTGCACTTTCTGCCTCTGTATTTTCTGCATTCTCTGCACTTTCTGCCCCTGCACTTTCTGCTTCTATATTTTCTGCATTTCCTGCACTTTCTGCTTCTGCACTTTCTGCAAAGGGCTTGAATACATTCTTCTTCTTTTCTCTTTCTCTTTTCTAAGGGATTTCCAATTACCCTATTATTCTCTCTCTTCTATAGTAACTGTTCTGCTACTGAATATGGCTGAATCAGGTCTAATTAAGTCTCTTCTTCCTAATTCTACTAGTATTACTACTGTAAAACTTCAAGGCAGTAGCAATTACATTTCTTGGTTCAATTCTATTGAACTATGGTTCTTAGGCCAAGTATATGATGATCATCCTATTAAGAATGCTACTGATATCGTTGCAACCGATAGGACAGCATGGATTCGAATTGATGCTCAGTTGTGTAGCCTATTATGGCATACTCTTGATCCCAAATTACTTCCTCTTTTTCAGTCCTGTAAAACCTATTGTAAGGTCTGGACAAAAGCCAAAACATTGTTTACCAATGATATACAACGAATTTACAATGTTGTCTCTAATATTGTCCATTTGCAGCAAAATCAAATGGATATGGCTAGTTACATTGGGCAAGTTGAGACATTGAAAGATGAGTTTGTTTCCATTATGCCTTTCACAGAGAATATTGCTGAACAAGAAAAACAAAGAGACATGTTTTTTATGGTCTTGGCTCTAATCGGCCTTCGACCCGATCTTAGCTCTGTTCGAGATCAAATTTTGACTAGTTCCTTTGTTCTTACCTTAGAAGATATCTCTGCTCGACTTCTTCGTATTTCCACCACTTCAGCTGCACCTCCTAACATTGAAGCTTCTACTTTTGCCATCTAGAATAGTAATCAAAAATAGAAAGGTAATAGGTATAAGTATAAGGTTCACTGCACTTATTGTGATAAACCAGGACATACTCGTGAAACCTGTTGGAAATTACATGGTAAACCGTCTCAGAATCAATCTACTGGTACTAGACGACCTGCAGCTCATATGGTTCAGAGTAATGGAGCTGGAATTCTTCCTTTGCCTAGTACATCAAGCAACTGCATCACTCTGACAGGATTAGAATATGAAGAATATGCCCAATTCCAGGCAGCCAAACAACAAGCTCAACAACAGTCATCTAGTCTACAACACTCTAGCACTTTAGTTGCTTGTTTGTCTCAGTCCTCAATTGGTACTCCTTGGATACTTGATTCCGGCGCTTCTGATCACATTTCTGGTAATGAAACATTGTTCTCTACTCTCATTCCTACTCTAGACTCATCCACAGTCACCTTAGCTAATGGTTCAGAAACTATAGTTAAAGGCATTGAGACCGTTCAACTTATTCCATCAATAACTTTACAATCTGTCTTATACACCCCTGGCTGTCCTTATAATTTAATTTCCGTTAGCAAAATCACCGAACTGCTTGATTGCATTGTTTTTTATAGCTAACTATGGTGTTGTGCAGGATCGGCGTACGGGGAAAACGATTGGAATAGGATATAAGTCACATGGCTTGTACATATGCCCTCTGAAAGCCACTATTACATTAGCTTCTACTGCTTCCGCTAAGCTTCTACACAATCGTTTTGGTCATCCTAGTCTTCTTAAACTTAAACATTTAGTTCCTAGCTTATCTTCATTAAGTGTTTTGGAATGTGAATCTTGTCAACTTGGAAAACAATCTTGTGTTTTATTTCCTAAGATTGTCAATAATAAAGCTTTGGCTATGTTTGATATTGTTCATTCAGACATTTGGGGTCCTAGTCGTGTTCTTTCTTTGGCAGCTATCTATCAATGGCCTCTTCATCAACTTGACATCAAAAATGCTTTCTTGCATGGGGAATTGACCGAGGAAGTATATATGGAGCAACCTCCTGGTTTTGTTGCTCAGGGGGAGTCTAGTTTGGTATGTCGACTACGTCGATATCTCTATGGCTTGAAACAATCTCCACGTGCATGGTTTGGAAGATTTAGTGCTGTTGTCCAGAAATTTGGCATGCATCGAAGTGACGTTGATCATTCAGTCTTCTATCGGCATGGAAATCATGGGAAATGTACTTATCTAGTTGTTTATGTTGATGATATTGTCATAACTGGCAATGATCATGAAGGGATTTCTCAACTAAAGCAGCATTTATTCAACAACTTTCAAACTAAAGATTTGGGAAAGCTAAAATATTTTCTTGGGATTGAGGTAGCACAGTCCAAGATTGGAGTTGCAATCTCACAAAGAAAGTATGCTCTTGATATATTAGAAGAAACAGGTATGATGGGTTGCAAACCTGTGGATACTCCTATGGGTCCCAATGTAAAACTTATTCCAGGACAGGGGGAGACATTTAAAGATCCTGGCAAATATCGGAGGCTTGTTGGAAAATTAAACTATCTTACTATTATGCTACCGGATATTTCTTTTGCCGTGAGTGTGGTTAGTCAATTTCTTCAATCTCCATGTGATAGTCATTGGGGTGCTGTTGTTCGCATTCTGAGATATATCAAAGGCACTCCTGGGCAAGGTCTGTTATATGAGAACAAGGGTCATTCACAAGTGGTTGGCTATTTAGATACAGATTGGGCAGGTTCTCCCTCTGACAGATGGTCCACTTCTGGTTATTGTATCATGATTGGAGGAAATTTGATATCATGGAAAAGTAAAAAGCAGGATGTTGTGGCTAGGTCAAGCGCAGAAGCAGAGTATCGAGCCATGGCATTAGCCACTTGTGAACTTGTTTGGCTCAAGCAACTTCTTCAAGAGTTGAAGTGTGGAGAAATAAAACAGATGACACTGATATGGGACAATCAAGTAGCACTCCATATTGCCTCAAATCTAATGTTTCATGAAAGAACGAAACATATTGAGATCGATTGTCATTTCATCAGACAAAAGATTGAGTCAGGATGCATATCTACTTCCTTTGTCAGTTCGAACGATCAATTGGCAGATGTACTGACCAAATCTTTACGAGGACCTCGAATTGAATACATTTGTGGCAAGCTAGGAACATACAACATGTATGCTCCAGCTTGAGGGGGAGGTAGTGTTATGATTGTTATGATTAGCTGTTGTATTTAGCTGTAATTAGCTGTCATTAGTTGTACTTAGCTGTGTTATGATTAGCTGTTGTTAGTTGTCATTAGTTGTACTTAGCGGTGTTATGATTAGCTGTTGTATATAGCTGTAATTAGCTGTCATTAATTGTACATATGTAGTACTATTTATATCCTCAATTCTTGAGGGAATAATTAAGTTAATATTTCCTCTCATTCTTCTTCTTCACAGTTTCCTTCTAAACTTCTATTCCCTATTGAACTTCGTATTTTGGTTGTACTTGTTTGTTCGTGATATTCGTCCTTAGGTTTCCAAATTAGATCCAAAATCCCTTCGTTGTGTTTTCCTTGGGTATTCTCGGCATCCAAAGGGGTATCCTTGTTTCTCTCCCGATCTTGATCGTTATCTTATTTCTGTAAATGTCTCATTTTTCGAGACTACTTCATTTTTCCTTCTCCTATATATTAGAGTGAGGGGAGGATGATGAGCTTTTAGTCTACGCTATCCAGCAATTTCCTAGCTCTCCTGCTCCTGTTCCTGTTCCTGAACTTGCACTGCTCCTGCTACAGCGTCTCCTCCTCCTATTCGCCCTCTTGCACCAGCATCGTCCCGTCCTCATTTTGAACAGGTTTATTCCAAGAGATCATGAACTCTTGACGCACTTTCCCACCTACCACTTCAACAGAAGATCCGGTTCCCTCCACTCAACCTGAGCCTGTGCCATCCACTCCTCAGTCAGACCTTGACATTCCCATTGCTTTTCGAAAAGGCAAACGCAAGTGTACCTATCCTATTTCTTCGTTTGTTAGTTATGATCATCTTTCTTCTTCATCTCGTTGTTTTGTAAGTAACCTAGACTCTGTCTCTATCCCTAAAACTATTGTCCAAGCTTTGTCCCATCCTGGTTGGTGTGTAGCAATGAAAGAGATGGCTGCTTTAGATACTAATGGTACTTGGGATCTTGTGCCTCTCCCGGAAGGTAAGAAAGCTATTGGTTGTAAATGAGTTTTCACAGTTAAAATGAATCCTGATGGGTCTGTTGCTCGTCTCAAGGCTCGATTAGTTGCTAAGGGCTATTCTCAGATTTATGGTCTTGATTACTCTAATACTTTTTCTCCTGTAGCCAAATTGTCTTCTGTTTGTTTGTTTATTTCTTTAGCAGCTACTTTTGACTGACCTTTACATCAACTGGATGTTAAGAATGTCTTTCTTCATGGAGATCTTCAGGAGGAAGTTTACATGAGCAACCGCCAGGCTTTGTTGCTCAAGAGGAGTTGGGTAAAGTGTGTAAATTTCGAAAATCTCTTTATGACCTAAAATAGAATCCTCGAGCTTGGTTTGGTAGATTTTGCAATGTGGTACACCAATTTGGCATGCAGAAGAGTACTTCTGATCATTCTGTATTTTTCAGAAGTACAAAGACTGGTTGGATTCTACTTGTGGTTTATGCTGATGACATTGTTATTACAGGGAGTGATTCAGCAGGCATTACATCACTCAAGTCATTCCTCCAGACTCAGTTCTAGACAAAAGACTTAGGATTGTTGAAGTATTTTTTGGGTATTGAAGTGTCTAGGTATAAGAGAGGCATCTTCTTATCTCAAAGGAAGTATGTCCTTGACTTACTGAAGGAAACTGGAAACTTGGGTGCCAAGCCATGCAGTGCTCCAATGACTCCTAATTTTCAACTTTCAATTGGTGGTGAGCTATTTGATGATCCTGAGATGCATAGAAGATTGGTGGGCAAACTAAATTATCTTCCGGTAACACGTCAAGATATTGCTTACTCTGGGAGCATCTTAAGCAAGTTTATGTCTTCTCCTATTGTTATCCATTGGGAAGCTTTAGGACAAATTTTGTGCTCCTTGAAAGGTAATCCAGGTCGTGGCCTCCTTTACAGTAATCATGGGCATTTGGACATTGAGTGTTTTTCAGATGCGGATTGGGCAGGTTCGAAGGTTGATAGAAGATCAACTTCTGGATATTGTGTCTTTGTGGGTGGAAACTTGATATCGTGGAGGAGCAAGAAACAAAATGTAGTCTCACAATCGAGTGTTGAATCAGAATATCGAGCTATGGCACAATCTGCTTGTGAAATAATTTGGATTTATCAGTTGTTAGTGGAAATTGGCTTCAAGTCGTCCTTGCCTGCAAATTTATGGTCTGATAATCAAGTTGCTCTTCACATTGCATCAAATCTAGTATTTCATGAATGAACAAAACATATTCGAGATTGATTGTCATTTCATTCGTGAAAAGATACAATATGGTGTTATCTCTACAGGGCAGGTTAAAACAAGTGAACAGTTAAGAGATATCTTTACAAAAGCTCTAAATGGACCTCGGGTTAACTATCTTTGTAACAAGTTGGGTACTAGTTGTAAATAGAGCTATGTTAGGAGTTAGATTCCTAATAGGTTTATAGTATCCTGTATACGTATATTACGTGTCCCTATTGATGAAAATATAACAACAATATTTTTTCCACGTTGAATTATAGACAGAAAAAGGGTAGCATAAGGAATATCGCCTTGAAGAACGGATCAAGGCATATGATTAATTAAAAAACAAGCAGTGGGCACAACATCAACCTAAAAAGGTTTAGGAACTTTCATTTGAAAAGAAGTGCTCGAGCTGCCTCAAGGAGGTGATGGTTTTTTCTTTCGGCAACCCCAATTTGAGGTGTATCAACATGAGGATTGTTGTAGAATGCTATTTTATGGAATAAGTTACATCAGTGGTCACTTAATTTTATACTCAGTTTTATTTAGGTTATAAAATTTTATTTGTCATTTTTTAATCACTCAACTTTAGTTTTTGTTTCAACAAGAGGTCACTTACCAAAAATGACAAATTAAAGTTAGGTGACCTTATAAAATTAAATGTGAATTTAGGTGACCATTATTGTAATTTACCTACCATTTTATGTCATAACTTTGAAACATTTCTGAAAAGTATTCTTTAGTATTGTCGTTGCGTAATGTTTGTATAGAAACATTAAATTATGTTCTTATTTCAGCACAAAAGGCACAAAAGATAGAAAATAGTTCGGATCAACTTTTCATTATGTATAACCAAGTAACTCGAGAATAATCATCGACAAAAGAAGGTCAATGATTACCTGTCATATGATTTGTGCATGACAAAAGTTAATGGGACAAAAGTTACAGGTCAATGATTACCGGTCATATGATTTGTACATGCATAATCATTGACCTGTTTCGATGAGGATTCTACAAGACATCAAGTAGGTTTATTTGAATTAGCAATGGTAGAAACAAAGGAATTGGTAAACTTTAAGGATGCTTGATATTAAGAAAACTTTCAAATTCTCCTGCAGAACTTGTAATCGATTGCCCAGATGGTGAAGCAATGGTAGGATCCTGAATGTCTACATTTGCCTTTGGATGTGGCAGAGGTTTATTTTGGAGTTTCCAACAAGTGCGCCTTGATTGAGTTAATGACAATAATAGCAAACTACTCCATTAGGACCCCAATTAGTAGCTATAACATTACGAGCAATAGATCCTCCTCTGTTTGCAGAATTATAGTTGCTTCCCCTATTTCCTTGCCTTCCACGACTTACAAGAGCATTATTAGTGGCAGAATATGAAGAATGAGAGGTTGAGAGTACTCTGGTGAATGTTTTTGCAAAGAAGAAATATCAATACTAGAAAGAAATTGTGATCTCGCAGTGTCAAACTCTGGAGGTAAACCAACAAGAAAAACTCATAATATCCATCTGTTCACGTTGAGCTTGTTACACTTTTATATCAGTACTAAAGGGCAATAGGACATTAAGCTCCTCATGTATTTGCTTGAGATCTAAAAAATAGGCAGTACGAGGTCTATCTTGCTTTTCTAAGCGATAAAATGCTTTGCAACCATCATAGATTCTAGAGATATTGCCTTTCCCAGAATATAAAACATCCAAATAATCTATGAGTTCATTAACAAATTCCCAATGATTGATTAGGCTAATTACCTCATTGTCAATAGAATTTCATATTTGCAACGACACCAAGCATCTCCTCTCAACCAATTATGTCCGCATCATCAGTTGGTGAATCACTACTAAGGTGATCATCTTTAATAATGCTTCGCAAATTAATTCGAATAGTCTTGCTCCAATCCAAATAATTAGAGTCATTAAGTTTGTTTTCTGTGATCTTAGTCATTACTGGAACCGCATCAGTGATAACAGCCTTTTGATTGGGAGTTCCCATGATGTTTAAATAAAAGCACTCTCAAATTGAAATGACCATAGGAACAAAAATTGATAAACAAGAAGAAATCACCGAGAAAAAAAATTACTCAAAGGAACAGAATTGCAGCAACGATAGCAACTGAAACCATCAGAAGTACCTAAGAAACATGTGCGACTCACTGGGTTGCACATAAAAAAAAAAGAAACAAGCCAAACACAAGAACTCAACAAACAAAGCATCACTCTATAAAATACTTAAAACAAGGAACCTGAAGTTGACGTTAACAGGTCAATGCACCAGTCAATAGTGCCGCATAAGGGGAGTCGATGTCAGAGAAGAGAACCGGTGATGAAAAGACTGGTCTGATACGATATATGAATTGAGAAGAATTTGTGTTTGCACTTGTTACATAGGTTTATATACAAGAACTTTCTAGGCTATTCAGGACTATAAATGATTAACTAATTAGGAATAATAATTTCCTTAACGATCTTCAAGTCTTTAATCTCATTTAGATTCTATTTGTCTGTTACTCTATTATTTTGAGATTCAGTTTAGGAATATTTATCCTACCACAGATAGGTAGATATTTGGACAATTTTTTGGTACAAGCCTTATATTATCGGGTCATTATCATGCAATTTTCCTCATGTCTAAATGTATGTTTTTTTTTTTTTTTTTGGTGGACTAGTGTTGTCCTAAATGGTTCTGATGCTGTTATTTGTTTCATGTCTGCCTCTGTCCAAGAATATTTAGAGGCCAAGAGTAAGAATTGTTAATTGAAAGATGCATTCCATGAAGGGAAGAGTGTTTAGATAATTGATTGTTGAAACGTATTTTCTTCAAGGCCTCGAGTTTTTAAGTCTGATTTTGTTAGTTCTGAGGGATGCTAGCAAGCATCTACTATTTTCCATTTCTGTGAAATTCTTTTGGAAGTTTCAATTGTAGGACAATTTATCATTTGAACTGGTAGGAGCAGTGACTGAACTACAAAGAATAGTTAAATCCTCATGATTAA
>NW_028322335.1:0-35599 GCF_041381405.1 Jatropha curcas
TGGAACCGGAACCAAACTGAAAAGGTCTGGTTCCGATTCCGGTTTGGAACCGTCCGGTTCGGTTCCGATCCGATTACAAAACCGACGGTTCCGATTAGTTTTCCGGCGAATCGCATAATTTTAAATTTTAAATTTTGAATGCCGGTTTAAAAAAAAATTATTTGAACATAAAAAATTAAAAAATACACCTAAAAAATTTTAAATTTGAAACCGGTTTAAAAAAAATTATTTGAACATAAAAAATTAAAAAATACACCTAAAAAATTAAAAAATACTTCAATTAAATTTATTTTTTTAAAGACTTGAATTGTTGAGTGTTGAACATAATTATTTTTTTAAAAAAAATTTCAACTGAATTTTTTTTTTTAAGTTTGAACATAATTTAAAAAAAAAAATGGGCTTGAACTTAATTTTTTTTTTTGTTTAAAAAAAAATTAAGTTGCCTACGTATCCTCTTGGGGTTTAGAGGAATCAAACACGTAGTTCTTACTTACCTTATATCAATTTCACCCTTTTACCTTAATCGCTATTTGCACCACCGGTTGATGTTCCCGTTGAGGACCCATCGTATAAATCAAATAAATCTTCATTTTCTTTTGGATTTTCTTGGGCTCTTAGTTCGGCTTTGGTCCAATCATCCACGCATGCTTGTGCTTCTAGTGAATCGGGTGTCATACGAGATCGTGTTTCATCAAGTATGTTTCCTCCTTGACTAAAAGCTTGTTCAACCGCAACAGTGGAGACCGGAGCTGCTAAAATTTGTTTTGCAAGTAAAAAAGAATTGGAAAAGTATTTGCGTGACGACTCCACCAATCTAAAATTGGAAAATCGTATCTGCATAATCATCACCAAACTCAAAAGAAGTTGTTAATAATTATCAAATTCAGAAATAGAACTGGATTCCCTTGTTCTTTTTTGTCTTTGTAATAAAACTTGTTGAGCAACACCAACACCACTTACCCTTTGTGTTGGAAATTGTGGAATATTAGATTGAGAAGAAGTAGAAGTAGAAGTAGAATGAACTAGAAACTTGAACAAATTCATTATATAATTGCATAATATTTTGTTTAACTTCATGCATTACTACATTTATATTAACATTATCTTCTACATCAAGATTTAATACATCATAATAAATAGTCAAATAATCACATAAAACATCCATTCTACATCTAGGATCAAATACAATAGCAACAAGATAAAGAGGTGGTATATTTTTAAAATAAGATAACCATTTTTTTTCATTGAAAAAATACAATCTTTTAATAAATCATCATTTTGAAATTCTTGGAGTGCAGTAACAATATTAATACACATAGGTAAAAATAAATTAGATGTGGGATAATAAACCCCACTAAATTTATAGGTAGCATCATTAAAAATTTTTAAAATATCTAAAATTTTTGCACAAATCTCCCAATTTTGTGGATATAAATTAATATCCTCAATATTATTAGTAACAAAAAAGCATAATAATTCTTTATAAGAAAAAGACTCGTTTAGTAATTCATATGTTGAATTCCAACGAGTTGGGACATCCCTTGGAAAACGTTTTGGTCTTTTATTATTTTCTTTACAAAATTTAGCCCAACTTTTCATCACTTGGGGATGTGTCCATAAATATGAAATAGCTTTTTTAATTGGAGAAATAAAAGAATCAAGAATTTTTAAACCATCTTGTACACATAAATTTAAAACATGGCATGCACATCTTATATGAAAAAATTTACCACCAATATTTGGTTCACAAATTTTTTTAAGTTCAATAATTGATCTAGTATTTGCAGAAGCATTATCAAATGAAATTAAAAAATTTTTTTTGTCAACTTATATTCATCTAAAATTGAAACAATTACTCTATAAATATTATTTGCAGTATGTTTATCATCAAAAACACGAAAACCAATAATTCTTTTTTGAATTTTCCAATCATCATCAATCCAATGACATGTAATACCCATATAAGAATGCATTTGCCAATGATCACTCCAAACATCACAACAAATTGAAACACGAATTTTCAATTGAGAAAATAAAAGCTCTAACTCTTTTTTCCTTTATTATTAAAGAAATAATAGTTCGTTTTACAGTATTTCTTGGTACTCTTTTAGCACAAGGATTTAAAGCTTTTTGACAATAATTATTAAAACCTACTTTTTCACCAAAACTAAAAGATAAATGTTCCATAGAAATCATTTTTGCTAATTCTTCTTTTTGTATTTTTTCAGAATATTTAAATAAAGAAAGGTTAGAAGCGTACCCGGAAATTTGTTGTTGAGACCGATCAACTCCTATTTTTGTTGGATGTTTTGTCTCCAAATGCTTCCAAAATGATCCATAGCCGCCGCTTGTTTAAATTTATAAGATTTTCCACAATAATTGCAAATTACATCGTACATTTTCTCACCTTTGAATTTTTTTGTGAAATGAATGGAGAATATGTCGGAACTTTGTCTTGCTCTTGTAACAATTTTTGCTCGTTGCTCTTGCTCTTGCTCTTCATCTTCTTGAAATTGCTCATTAAATTCGGATTCTTGAGTTGGAATATCCAAATTTTCATTTGGAAAACCCTCAAAATTAAATTGGTCGGGAATCATATCATAGATGTCGTTTGTAGGGATAGATGATTCTCCAATTTTTCCCTTGCCCTTACCCGAATTTGAGTTTCCTCCACTTGCCATTATATGATAATAAAATATAATTTGGAAAATTGAATAAAAAAAATTAGAGAGAATAATTACTTAATAAGAGATTGTAGAGTAGAGAAGAATAAATGAATAATATAGAGTAGAGTGTAGTATATTGTAGAGAGTAAGTAGAGAGTGTAGTATATTGTAGAGAGAGAGTAAGTAGAGAGAGTTGAGATTTTTTTGTAATGAATTTGTAAATAAAATGAGGTATTTATAATAAATCCAAAAATTCATTTTTCCAAAAATACCCTTGAAACTAGCCGTTATGTAGCCGTTTATGGCTGTTGGGAGGGTAATTAAGACATTTCACAACAAATTTAAAAAAAAAAAAACTGCAAAAATCTGACAGTTACAACGGCTAGAACCGGCGGTTCGAACCGGCGGTTCTAACCGGACGAGAACCGGCGGTTCAGTCGGTTGACCGGTTCTCTGGAACGCCGGTTCTGGTTCCTATTTGCTGGAACCGGAACCGAACCGGATTTTTCCGGTTTCCCTGTTCCAGTTCTCACCGGTTCCGAGCCGGTTCGAACCGACGGTTCCGGTTCCCGGAACCGTAATATGGCCATGACTATATATATATAGGCTATATTGACTTTCGCATAGATTAAAAAAAAAGTTAATATAGTTAAATTATATTTTTTATTTAATTTATTTCAAAATTATCCCTTTATAATATTAAATTATATATGTGCAATTGGAAAAAAATGTACATTAAACAGGGGTACATTAAGAAATTATATAATAAATAATTTTTTAGAAAAGAAAATAGGAATATATTTTGAGACAGATAAAAAATGAAAATGAGCCTCTGTTTATTAAACGGAAGGAGTATTTTAAATAGCAAAATTAAAAATTTTCATTTTTATGAGATAACTTAAAAATTTTATTAGGGGGTGGGGCCCCTTGGCACCAGTGCATAAATTAAAATTAAGGGGCTAAAAAAAATTTCAAGAGTTAAGGGAGCTAAAATTTTAAAAAAAAAATTATATTTTAAAAGGTAAGATTAAAAATTTTCATCATTTTGTGGGATAAATTTTTTAAAACAATTTGGGTGAGAGGGCTGAGGCAACCCATGGCACCCCTCCTTTCGTTAATGTCTGACACCCCTTTCTCTTATATTTTCCTATGATATGAGGATGCAATATTGTTAGTGATGTGAAGGGGATGAGAGAATACCAAGAACTCCTGTATTTGTTAGTTCAAAAGAAAATTGTTTTGAAATTTTGGGTAAGATACTGTATAGATGTGCAAATTTCTGTATATATATAGAAATAGTTATTTTTTATTAAATTTAAACTACCTAAATGTGGGCTATTAGATCTAAAATATCTAACAACTTGCTACCTATAAAACCAGTAATTCATTATTCATGTATTATTTAATTATATTTATTATTATAATAAAAAAACTTGTTTTGCCAATCTCAAAACTCAATACAAGAAGTTCAACAATAACAAAAATATTAAATATTCTCTTCATAAATAATGAAAATAAAGATTTATTAAATTTAAAAAAAATTATTGAGTTAATATTTACCTTCTAAAATGAAATAAAAATATATATTTATCTTAAGACATTACGTAAATATATTTTAAATTTATTGTGTTGCTAATTATAATATAATTCATAATTTAATTTTTATATACTCCTACATTATTAGTTATAATATATTCATAACTCAACTTTTTTTTAACTAAAATTATTTCATAATCTATGTAATTCTAATTGTTTAATTTGAATTTTATTTATGATATAAGAAAAACAATTTAAAACTTAATTTTTTAAATTTATCTATTATAAGCTTGACTCTATATAAAAATAAGTTTATCATTTATTAGATTTCAAAATAATAATAGGATTAATCGAACACATAATAATTGTATTATTAAATATAATAATTGATAATCGAATTTATACACTCATCTTAATTTTTAATTAAAAATTTAATACTTGTGCCTTTTAAGATTTTATTCTAAACTTCATAAAAAAAACCATAACCAGTTGTTTTAAAAATATAACTTCAAATTTTATTTTCATATCGGAATTAATTATAAATTATATAACCCATATCTATAAACTTTTTAATATATTTAAGATTTTTATAAAAATAATTATCTTAAAATGCTATTTATTGTGTTTAAAATAATTTCAAGTAACTTACCATTTATATTAAAAAAATTTTTTAGCTATCCACGTTCACATGCAATCAATAGAAATATCTCATATTAATTTAGTGATATGCAAAAAAAATTAATACATGATCTTAGAAAATTTTATTGTGTTTTAGGGAAAATGGTTTTCTAAAAATTTTACAAAATAATAAAAAAGAAAAAAAAACGGATAATCTTATGATCTGTCTAGCAGGTTAGCATGTCCAAATGGCATGTAAAGACAGTTTCTGTATTTATACAGAATTTTAGAATTCTGTACTGTAGTAAAACCTTGAAATTTTATTCAAAATTATTTAAAACCTTAAAATCAAATCAATATATTCGTTGTTGAGAACCTTGGCCTTATGATCAAATTAATCAAATCAATAACAATATATTTAACATTTGGACTTATAATAAAGTTGGGTTTATAATAAGTTGGACTTACCTTTCATACAAAATGACCTAAACAATTTTAATTGGTTCACTTTCTTTATTATATATTATGTACTCAATATATATTTACTCAATTTGAATGCTTTCCACTCAAACCAACATTATTGATAGTTTAATAATTTTTTAATTTCTTCGTTTATAATTGTAGACCATGAATAGTGGAAAATCTTTCTCTTGATCTTGCCCCTTTAAATCCTTGCATTAGACACTCAATTCAGAAAGGTTGGAAATGCCTAAGGCCCGTGTAATTTTATTTCTTATTTTTAATTTATTTTTAATTATCGAATAATATTATATTAATAATTTTTTATTTTTTAATCAATTAAATAAAAAATTTTATTAATGTGTAAAGAAAATAAAAGTGTTTTTAAATAAAAAAACAAAAATCAAAGGCAAATAATATATGAATGAACTGTGGTGCCCGCTGTTTTTGTCCTTTAGCAAATGTATCCCTCGGCCATCTTCCACATAAAATATACACATACAATACAACTCCAAAGTATAAGTAGACCTCACCAATGCTCTATTAGTTAGGTGTATACCATCGATTGGTTCAGTTTCGAAGCGAATCAATCAGTATTATCCTTCTTTTTATTATTATTTTTTTTTAAATTGTAAGCATTGCTTAGTTTATATTATTTGCATAAAAAACTAATGCATCATACAAAAAACTTAGAGGGCATACCTTCTATTCAAAGTCCGACATAAAAACAGATGCTCTTGCAATCAAATGAACAACCTAATTCGTTGACCATTTAGCAAAGACAAAAGAAACATCCATTAGCTCGTATAATAAAGCTTTACAATCCAAAACTACTTGACTAAAATAGGAAATTTCTAGATTATTAGAGTTTAAAGCATGTACAAGAACCTTATAATTAGATTCAGTGCAAACTGGTGTGAAGCGCTTTCCCTTTAGCCAACTCAAGGCTTCCCGAAAATATAAAGCCTCACCCAACAACTGATCATTCATGGCATGTCTTGAACGACCCCTTCCCGCTAAACACTGACCTAGATGATTATGAATGATCATCCCCATACCATAGCGGCCCTGCGTATCTCCAAGTGCAACATCAATATTACATTTGTACCTCTTAAACGGAGGAGGGCACCATTTTTGCATCTATTGTACCACTACTTGCTGTGCGCATTTCAAAGGGGACAGGTTTCCTTGCTGCCATTCAACCAGGGACTGATGTGCAGTAGTCAACAATTTGATCGGGGAGCTATACGGTTGCCGCCAAAGAACTTGGTTTCGATGCCACCAAATTGATGACAGTAACATAACAGCCTCCTTCACAACGTCACTACTCAATTTAGTCACTTCCACAAACCACCCCAGCATAGTGTGAGATTCCCTCCATCCCAACTTTGATAGAAACCAGCAAATCTTAACGAAATTGCACAACAATAAAGCATGAATAGGAGTTTCCTCCTCCACACACTGGGCATACGAGCGATACAACCACCTTTCTCTTCCTCAATTTAACATTACAAGGAATAGTATCTAACACTACCCTCCAAATAAAGTGCTGCGTCTTTTTGGTACTTGTGATTTCCAAATAAAAACCCAGAAATCTCCTGGAACAGGTTGTGGATGTTGAGCCAATTCCACAGCCAATCTATATCCACTGGAAACAGTATACTTGCCATCTCGTTCATAATTCCAAATCCACCGATTAGCCGGAGAAGAAAAAGATAATGGAATTTGCAAGATTAGAGTAATATTACGTGGGTTCAGTCTTTCCCGGAGTTGCTGTTCATTCCAAGAGCAATTAGCATCAATAAACTCAGAAACCATGGAGTTCATCATGCCAAAGCGACATTCTGTTTGCACTCTTGGATTCGCTGCATCAGGTAACCAAGGGTGGCGCCAAATTAAAGTGGACTGGACATTACCAATCCGTCTAGTGTAGCCATGATTAAGGAGAAAAAGAGATGACCAGATACTCCATAAATAAGAAGGATTTTTCCTAAGAGCCGAATCCAAAAATGAGTGATCTGGGAAATATCGTGCCTTTAAAACAGCAGCCGCCAATGAATTCAGATTTTGCAGAAGACACCATCCCTGTTTTGCCAACAGAGCACAGTTACACTCATGTATCTTCCTAAAAGCCAAACCCCCTTGTTCTTTCGGACTGCACAAACGATCCCAGCTTCTCCACCTTATACCAAAATTTGACCGAGTAGCATTCCGCCAATAAAACTATTTAATAAACGCTCAAGTTTCTGACGTATCTCTATAGGCAAAAGGAGAAGAGACATCAGATATGTTGCCACAGCTTGAGCAACCATACGAATAATAATGTCCTTTCTTGCCTTCGATAATAACTTCTACTACCAGCTCTGAATTCTTTTAGCAGCCTTATCTAATTTAAATTGAAAATTTTGGCTCTTGTCCCGCCCACTCACTGATGGCATACCCAAATAGGTCCCATGATTAGGCACATCCCCAACACCTCAGTTGTCGCAAATTAACCTTCGAGTCTCCCTTACTGTGTTTGGACTAAAAGAGATGGCTGATTTGGTATAGTTTATACATTGCCCTGAAGCTGCCTCATATAATGATAGGTACTGCTTCAAATGCGCGACCTCGAAAATATTTGCCCGGGCAAAGAATAAGCAGTCATCGGTGAAGAAAAGATGGGAGACCGAGGGAGCCGATCTGATAATACTAAAGCCGTGGAGCAAACCCTGCCTTTGGTAATTAGAAATTATGGCCAATAAACCCTAAGCGCAAAGCACAAATAACGCAGGAGAGAGAGGATCTCCCTGCCTGAGACCCCTTAAAGGAAGAATCGGGCCTAGTTCTTCACCCCCATGCACAATATAATAAACTAAAAAGAAACAATACCCATAATTCCGGACACCCATGATTCTGCAAAACCAAGTTTTAATAAGATAACTCGTAAAAAGCCCCACTCCACACGATCATAGGCTTTGGACATATCTATTTTTAAAGCGATTACACCTTCCTTACCTTGGGTTTTTCTCTTCAAAGCATGAAAGCATTCAAAAGCCACAATGATATTGTCTGTTATCAGTCTATTAGGAATAAAAGAACTCTGCGTTTAGAAATCACATTTGGTAAAATGAATTTCAGTCTATTAGCAATCATCTTACAGACCACACGATTAACCACGTTACATAGGGAGATGGGCTAGAGATCCGACACCAATTTGGATGACGCTTCTTTGGAATTAAAACAATATTCATGCGATTCGAGCCAGGCATAGGAGTATTATTATTTAAACAATTCAGACATGCCGCAGAAACATCCACCCCTACAACATCCTCCCAAGTCCCACATCGGATAAAGAGGAGAAGTGGAACTAAAATATAATGGTTCAAACCCAACCCATTAGTATGAGGCCTTTTGGGAGGTGCACATCCCGGATCAAAACCGTCAGGATCCGAGGCTTTATCAGGTATAAAAATCTATTAATAACGCAGGCATTCCTGTGTCCCAATCAACCGATTCGCCATTACCATTCTTAAGCTTTGTAATCTTGTTTTCCTTCTTCTATGTGAAGTCATAAGATGAAATTATTTAGTATTGGAATCCCCACCTTGTAACCTATTTAGTATTGGAATCCCCACCTTGTAACCAATGTTGCTTTGCTCTTTGACGCTAATACTGCTCCTGTTGAGCTATAATCGTCCATAAAGGACTTCCACCTCCCTAATTGTCGTCGAGTTTAAATCCATAGAGTGTGGACGAAGAAAATTCAGTTCTCTTACAGTCCCGTAGCTGGTCTTTAAATTCTCTATGAAAATTGCTTGCCCATAATTGCAAAGATTGACAGCAAGAAAGAATTTGTGCCTGAAAGCCATTAGAACGGTTCTGTTCTAAACCTTGCGATACAACCTGTTTACAATCCGGCTCACAACTCCATTGATTCTAAAACCGAAACCTCCTCACCATGTACCGCTGAAGTTGTATACCCAAGGAAAGAAACAAAGGCTTATGATCAGAGCCTATGGTTTTTAAAACATGTAAGGCGGCATTGGAGAACTGAAGAATCCAACGATAGGAAGATACAGCGCGATCCAAGCGCTCTCGAACATAACCCCCACCTTCTCTCCTATTCTCCCACGTAAACTTTGAGCCTTTATACCCAATACCCGAGAGTTCACAACCTTGTAACGTGAATTGGAACCCCTCAAGCAGCCATCTCGGTTGCAGCACACGACTATCCTTCTCCGACGCATATAAAATGTCATTAAAATCCCTATTATCCTTCATTTGTAAACCTTAGAAAATCTATATATCTATATAATCCTAAACCCAAAAAAAAAAAAAAAAAAAAACATTTTAAAATTGCTGACTTGGCACTCTATTTTTTCTGCATTTTATATTTCCTTTTTTTACTGATTTTTGAGCTTTTTTTCTATTTCTTTTACATAAATAATTTTTATCTTTATCTCTTATCTCTATATAAATTAATACATATTACTTTTAAAATCTGCATTCTATCTAATTTGTATTTAAAATAGATTTTCCAATGATAAAAATTTCAAATAAATTTAACAGTCAGTTAGTCTATACCGAATATTTTTCTAATTCAAACTTCTAACCTTATACGGATATATTCACTATCAATGTATATATATCACGTAACATATGACGGACAAGGTTTTATAAGTTAAAAACTAACCATCAATAGAAGTTTTGCCAAAAACTCGATCAACTTCATGATCGATCTTCGATTCTTTTGCTTATGCTTCAATGGAAGGACACAGAAGATCACTTGGATTCCACTCACCTTATCATCAAAAAACATACCAAAGAACTCCATTTCGTCCAATAGGATATCAAGAAGAGGAAGAGGTACAGATAAGAGAGAAGGCGTCCGTGTTAAGTCAAATAAAGGAAATTGAAGAGAGAAAAAGAGGAATTGAATGGAGTGAGAGTTCAAGCAGAGAACTTGAGACTTTAAATGCTACAATAGATAGAAAATTGAAATTTCTTGATGAAATGCAGAAGAGATTTGAGACTTTTTTTTTTTTTTTTTTTTTTTGCTTATTTTACTATGTACAATCTCAATTTATTTTATATAGAAAAATATTTAATTTGTTGTTGTCCTTATTATTTTGTTTTCATAATCACTGACTCTTAACTATTTTATAGAATTCTATATTATTATGTATTTTATCAAGTCTTGATCTTTATATCTATATGATGCAGTTGAGTTTAACTTTTTAAAATATTGCTAAATCTTGTTTGTTGTTGATCATTTGTATTTTTCTAGATGGTGTTACGAGCCTGTGAAATCCACAATCACCAGCAGAGTCCTATTTCGCACATACGTTCTCCATGTTATCCATTAACACATGATCTCCATAAAAAATAGGAGAAGATAACTGGTGTTTGGAAACTACTTATGAAGCATGTATAAAAGAGCTCCTTTATTTGAAGTCTTATATGTTATTGAGTACAATCTCTTAGAGAGTTTTCTTTGTTCTTTTGTAACATTGTTTCTCAATCAATATAAAACTATAGAGATCTCGCCCATCGACATAAGCCTTATTGAGTTAGTAGAAGAACATGAACCTCTCTCTTTTAAAGAGGGTTGTGAGTCTATAAATTCAAAAAAATGGAGATGTGCCATGATAGAGGAGATGGAGCTTTGCAAAAAATAATACTTGGGATCTTGTCGAACTACCAAAAGAGCGAAAAGCAATTGGGCTCTTTCTACTATTTCAGACTTGGAACTGGAACCACTTGATGTAAAAACTGCTTTTTTACATGGAAATCTCAATGAAGAAATTTTTATGAAACAACTTGAAGGCTTTGTAGAAGAGAACAAGAAGAATTTGGTTTGTCAATTGAACAAATCACTTCACGGTTTAAAGCATGCACCTCAATGTTTGTATAAGCAATTGGATTTGTTCATTATAAGTTTGGGTTTTCAAAGAAGTGAGGCTGATCATTGTGCTTACTTCTATGATTATAAAGATGGGTGCTTTTGTATTTTGCTATTATATATAGATGACATGATTGTTGCAAGCAAGTAATAGCATGAAATACATTGCTACTCTTAAAACTCAATTAGCTAAGGAGTAGGACATGAAGGACTTGGGTGCTATAAATCAAATTCTTGGGATGAAGGTGATTAAAGAGAGGAAGGACAGGAAACTCTAGTTGACATAAGACATTATATGGAAAAAATTTTGCAATGGTTCAATATGCAAAATGCCAAACCAGTAAGTACTTCATTTCGTGTTCATTTAAAGTTATCTTCAAGTCTATCTCCCAGCAATGAAGAAGAGAAGGCAACTATGTCTCAAGTCCTATATTCATCAGCAGCAGGTAGTCTTATGTTTGCCATGGTATCTACAAGACCCCACATTGCACAAGCAGTGGGAGTTGTTAATAAAATACATGGCAAAACCAGGTCGTGATCATTGGACAGTTGTGAAGTGGATCCTTAGATATTTGAAGGGTACTTCAAATTTTGCTTTGTGTTACAGTTACGCAAATTTGAAATATGTTGGTTATGTGGATTCAGATTTTGCTAGTGATTTAAATAAAGAAGGTCTACTTCTGGTTATATTTTTCTATGGCAGGAGGTGCTGTTAGCTGGGAGTCAAAGCTACAATTAGTTGTGGCTTTATCACCAATGGAAGGAAAATATATATTGTGATAGTCAAGGTGCATTGCATTTAGCAAGAATTCCATCTTTTCAATCTCGCACAAAACATATTAACATCCGTTGTCATTTTGTTTGAAGTGCAGTTGAAGAAGTGCATGTTTTGTTGCAAAAAATTAGTACAAAATTAAATGTTGTAGACATGTTAACAAAACTTATGGCTAAAGAGAAGTTTGTGTGGGTCCCGTATATGTATGGCACAACCCAAGAGGGGGGGGTGAATTGGGTTTTCAAAAAATAATTTCAGATTTTAAAATCAGAATATAGAATTCTAAGTGCAGTGGAAAAATAGAAAACTTGTGAGAATAAAATATGGATTAGAACTTCCTCACAATGTTCTATAGACAGACTATGCAAAGTGCAGCTATTAATTAGAACTACTTCACAATGTCTTATTCAATATTAGAACTTCTTTATGACGGAAAACTATTGTATTTAGAACTTCCTCATAAAGTTTAAAAGATCATATAAGACTGTGTGAGAGACAGTTATTGAAATTAGAACTACTTCACAGAGCTTTAACCAGGTTTAGAAAACTGATTAGAAACCCAAGTAGTGAAATATACTGAAAATAGAAGAACAGTTTAGAACTTGGTATATTCACTTATCAGAATTCCAGAGTTCTAATGTTCAGAAAAGATAAGACTTATTTCAGTTTTAGAACATCAAATCATTAACAACTTTAGCATTTCTAAAATATAAACAGAAGTGTAAGTAAAGCAGTATCAAGCAAAACTTCAGAAATTAAAAAGATCAACACAGTGATTTATAGTGGCAACTCGCCTACATCCACTCCCCAAGACTCATCTTGAGATCCTCAACTATGTTATCTCCTTTCAAGGATAAGAGACAAACCAACAGTACAAGGCAATAGATCAACACCTAGATCTACCCTTTATCCCACTAGATTTTCCAAAGGTTCTAGTTAACCTCAACCCTTTCTGTTTTTGGCAGAGTACAGAAACTCAATTCAAGACATTAGAATCTCTCTCACGGAGAAGGTTGCTTGATAACCTCTTTCACAATAGCTTCTAACCTAAGCTATTACACAATTGTTTATCAAATAAAAACCTGTCTACTAAAGATTACATAATCTAAATAGACAGACAGAAATGCAAATATAAGCACAGGAAAAACAATTTTTCAGATTAGAAAATCATTTAGAACACAGAACCGTTTTTCAAAAGTAGTTGTAAAAATTCTTTTCTCTTTAAAGATAAAAACGTGAAATGTAAAGATGAAAAGAATAAGTTTTGAGAGATAAGGATGTGATCAATAGGTGAATACTCTTAAAACGAAAACTCTTTCTTCCACTTAGTTCAAAGCGTGAAAGCTCCTTTTTATAGAGATATGTGACTCTCGCTTTCGGAAAGAGGATATTTCATTTTGAAATTAGAATATTTTCTTTCCTTATTTAGAAGATACGAAAATCTTAGTTACCAAAAATTTATTTTATCATTTTGGTAAGAGAATAGAAAATGATCTTTCTTTCCTTAAACATAAAGATTTTCGAAAGCAATTCATTTGGAAAATATTTTTCGAAAAGATACTACTTACTAAAAACGAAAAGATACAATCTTCCTTCGTTTTAGGTAAGAGAATAAATTTAAAATTCTTTAGATCTTCAAAGGAAATTTCCGAAAAAGAAAGTGTATGATTTATTACCAAAATTGTTAGAGACATAATCTCTTTAATTTTAGGTAATTGAATCATTTTGACTTTAAAGAATATTTTCGAAAACAAATTTTTGACAAAAGAATTTATTTTTGAAGAATCTACTTTCCGAAAAAATATTTTTGATGAGAGAAAATTAGTTTATGTGCTTATAGATGAATTTTCTCTCTATCCTACAATGTATCCTAAATACCTAACCACTAGGGTCTTCGGATATCTTCATACACTATGGATTTTGTAGGACTTGCCTTGTTCGTTTTCTTTCCATAAGAATTCTGCATAAAATAATATTAGCACAAATAATAAAATTTAAATTTATTTGTTTTGTTTTAATCATCAAAATTCTGAGATTAGAATTTGACTCTTGAGTCAACAATCTCCCCCTTTTTGATGATGACAAAACCAATAAATTTAACAAACAAAAAACATGTGTTCCCCCTAAATTTTATGCATATAAGTTCTATGCATGCCAAATGATCTTAATATGAAGCAAATTAGAACATGTATTTTGCTCCCCTGAATAGATGCAAAACTATTTGTGAGATTTAGAACTAGGGAAACATTTTAGAAACTGATTTTAGAACTAGCAAAGATAGACAAGATATTTTAAGTTCTAATAATCAGCGCATATGGTCAGAGCAAAAGAATAGAATAGAAACTGATATTGGAAAACGAACCTGTAGAGCAGATACAGACGTTAGAATAAGAATCTAAGTTTTAAAACACTCAGTTCTTCATATAAAAAATATAGCTCGCCAAAATAGACCATATAGATAGACAACACAAATTAGAAAACAATAAACACCAACACAGATTAGAAAACAATAAACACTAAGATTAGAAAAACACTAAACATTAAGATATAAGTACTTTGGTCACCAAGTACGTACCAAAATATCCAAAATACCTGCATTCTCCCCCTTTTTGTCATCATACAAAAGGGTTAGAAAAAGGTCAGAGCATAATAGAAAGAAAATTAGAACAGAATTCCAACGAGTCTTTCTGGCCGTTTAGAAGAAGGGTGCAATGGAGGCTTCCTTCCATAAGTCCTATGTTTACCCGCAGTGTGCTTGACCCTCTTTGGTTTCTCTAAGGTAGGAGTGTAGGGTGTTCCTTTAACTTTCAGAGTAGCTAATTTCCTTTCATTCACATCTTTCATCCTTTCCAAGGTCTCAATGAGAGACTGATTCTGTTCAATCACAGTCTTGCAATGCTTAATTGCCTCATCGAGTTCCTTGTTATGCTCTTCTATTAGCTCTCTCTCCATTCTTCCTAGCATAGCTTCCCTACTCCTTTGATCTGATAAGAACTCAGATTCTTTTTCTGTTTTGACCTCAGTTGACTTTTCTTCATCACTTAATTTCAGCTTTCTGTCTCAGCATCACTGACTTCTTCTATTTCTTTCCTTTTTCAACTTTTCCAGACTCCTTTTTCTCTTCTGTTTCTTCTTCTTTTTCTAATTTGCTTCTCAGCAGTTTTCTTTTTCTGTCTCTTCCTTCTTTTCTTCTTCTAATTTCTTTCTTCTTCTCTGCTTCCTCTATCTTTTCTCCTTCTTGTTTCTCCTAATTTAGCTTTTCCTTTGTCTTCTCTCTTCTTCTTTTTCTCACCTCTTCTCTTCCTTCTTTCTTTCTCAACTTTTCTTTTTCTTCTTTCTTTTTCAACTCTCTTCTTTTCTTTTCTTCTCAGCTTCTTCTTTCCTTTCTCTTTTTCTCAGTTCCTTCTTTTCTTTTCTCTTCTTTCTCTTTTCTTCTTCACCTTCTTCATCTTTCATTTTTAAGACCCACTGTCTAGCTTTGAACATTATAGCCATCACTCTCCTTTAAATCAACATCAGAACTCAAACACTGGTGTAAGACCATTCCATAGGGCAGTTTCTTAGGGTTGTTCTGCATCTTGTCAAAGATAATATGACATAGGTTGAGAGGTTTCTTCTCAACTATGTGCCACATATGCACAACTCAACCTGATTCACATATGTGAGTGAGGCACTCTTGGGATAAATGTAATGCACAATCAATTTGTATAGCCATTTCATGCTATCTGTCAATTTGAACATTCAATAGTGCCCTGTTTGTCAGAACCCCTTTTCACAATTTTCTTCACAAATCTTCCTTTTTGTACTCACTAACCCTAGAAATATCCTTAATTTCGTCACCCTAGACCCAGCATTTGGCAAATCAAAAATCTTGCTCAAGTCAGCGTAAGACAACGCTTTGATCTCACCCTTAAGCTTAACAGAGATCGACTCGTTCCACTAACCTTAAGAGAACCGTAGAACTCTTTGACTAAACTTTCATAACACAGTGTTTAACGACAGAAAACTCATCCATCCTTGAAACTCAAAGAGTTCCTTGAAATCAAACTCATTACTACCAAAAATTTCCAATCAATGACATACGAACGCATGAGAGGATATGGTGAGAGGACAGATTTACCTTTGTCGCGTGCCCTAGCTACTTGTTTCTTTGAAGTAGCAGTTTCGTTTTTCCTTCCTTTGGTTCCTCTTCTGGCTTTTTTTTGACTCCTTTTGCTCATATTTCTTTGAAAGCCTTTTTAGGAGTTGAAGTTCTTGCTCAGTTAAGGAATCGGATGAGGAGGTGGAACTTGATTCGGCCATTGTTGAGATTTTCGAAACACAGAACAGCTTAGGGTTTTGTTAGCAAGAGAGAGAGAAAGAATATGAAGCAGTTAATAGAGAGACAAGAACACTTAAGTGGCGGAAGAAAAAAAGAACAGTTTTTAAAGAAATTCAAAACGACAAATAGAATAAAAAATAATAAAAAATAATAAAAATAAAACCGCCAAAGACTAAGGATACGAAACATAATAAAACAAACACACACAATAAATTAACTTTTTTGGATTTGGTCTAAAGCAAGATTCTGATAGTGACATTAGAAAGTCATATCAGAGCAATATGCTTTCTCTTTAGACAAAAACGTTTTTCACAAAAAAAAATTAGAACATAGCAGGTCTTTCATTTTCGAATATAGAAAGCAGTTTAGAACATACTTACAGAGTTCTAAAGTTATGAGTTTAGAACTAACATACCAAGTTCTCTTCTAATTGAGCAGAATTGACTTTCATTCAAAGGTTTAGTAAAGATATCTGCCAATTGCTTTTCTGTAGGAATGAACTCAATTACTATGTCACCTTTTTGTACATGATCACGTATGAAGTGATGTCTGAGTTCTTATGCTTGGTTCTAGAATGCTGAACTGGATTTTTAGATAAATTGATGGCGCTTATGTTGTCACACTTGATTGGCACTGTTTCTAATTTCAGTCCATAGTCTGCCAACTGTTGTTTGATCCATAGAACTTGTGCAACACAACTTCCAGCAGCAACATATTCTTCTGCAGTAGAAAGAGCAACAGATGTCTGTTTCTTGCTAAACCATGATACAAGGGCGCTGCCAAGAAATTGACAAGTCCCAGACGTGCTTTTTCTATCTATTCTGCTTCCTGCAAAATCAGAATCACTATACCCAACAAGATCAAATGTATCACCTTTAGAATACCACAGACCCAGATTAGAAGTTCCACAAGATATCTTAATATTCTTTTTACAGCAATTAAATGAGATTCTTTGGGACACGATTGAAATCTAGCACATAGACAAACACTAAAGTGTATGTCTGGTCTGCTTGCCGTTAGATAGTAAAGAACCAATCATACTTCTAAAACTTGATATCCACATCCTTACCTTTTTCATCTTTTTCTAATTTTGAGGATGGACTCATTGGTGTACTACATACCTTGGCATTTTCCATTTTGAATCGTTTCAACAATTCTCTAGTATATTTTTCTTGATTAATGAAAATTCCATTCTCACATTGTTTGATTTGAAGTCCAGGAAGAAGTTTAATTCTCCCATCATACTCATTTCGAACTCACCCTGCATAATCTTAGAAAATTCCTTACAAAGAAGATCATTAGTAGAGCAAAAGATTATGTCATCAATATAAATTTGTACAACTAGAATGTCATGTGCTTTATTTTTGATAAATAGTGTTGTATCAACCTTTCCTCTTGAAAAACCATTTTCCAATAGAAACTTACTCAATCTTTCATACCAAGCTCTAGGAGCTTGCTTCAAACCATAAAGAGCTTTAGTAAGTTTGTAAACATGATTAGGTTTATCAAAAATTTCAAAACCAGGAGGTTGTTCTACATACACTTCTTCATTTAGAAAACCATTTAGAAAAGCACTTTTCACATCCATTTGATACAACATGAAGTTTTTAAAACATGCAAATGCACAAAGCATTCTAATGGCCTCAAGTCTAGCAACCGGGGCAAAGGTCTCATCAAAATCGCCTTCCTTCTTGGTTGTACCCTTGAGCCACTAATCTTGCTTTATTTCTCACAACGTTACCTTGTTCATCAAGCTTATTTCTAAACACCCATTTTGTTCCAATAACAGAATGGTTTTTAGGTCTAGAAACAAGTTTCCAAACTTGGTTTATCTCAAATTGATTTAGCTCTTCTTGCATAGCAAGAATCCAACTTTCATCATTTTGAGCATCTTCTAAATTTTTAGGTTCTAATTGAGAAACGAAAGCAACATTACCAAAATATCTTTTAAGTTGAGCTCTAGTCATCATCCTTTCTGAGGGATTATCCATAATGTCTTCTTGAGGATGATACTTATGAAATCGCCATTCTTTTGGTAATTGAGAATCTTCATTTTCTTTCTGGCATTTGACTTTCAACTATATTCTGATCTTCATGTTCTACTTCTGGTTCAGCCTGATTATCAGTGTTCTGCTCGCTTTCTGGCTGTTCTAGTTGTTCTGATTGTTCATTCTGCTTTTCATGATTAGAATCTACAACATCATCACTTTCTAATGTTCTAGATGTAGAGTCAGATTCATCAAAGAAACACAACATGAATAGATTCTTCTACAACTAGAGTCTTTTTATTAAATACTCTATATGCTTTACTATTACTAGAATATCCCAGAAAAAATACCTTCATAAGATTTAGCATCAAATCTTAGCAAGATGATTTTTCTTTTATCTAGAATAAAAGCATTTGCACCCAAAAATGTGAAAATAACCAATATTTGGTTTTCTACCTTTGTATAGCTCATATGGAGTCTTTTTAAGTTTAGATCTTACCAAAGCCCTGTTTAGAATATAACAGGCAGTGTTAACTGCTTCTGCCCAGAAATACTTTGGTAGTTTAGAATCACTTAGCATGGTTCTGGCCATTTCTTGAAGTGTTCTATTCTTGCGTTCCACTACTCCATTTTGTTGAGGTGTTCTAGGTGCTGAGAAGTTATGGAAGATTCCTGACTCATTGCAAAAAGCATCGAATTTCTGATTTTCAAATTCTCCTCCATGATCACTTCTAATTGCTGATGTTGTATCCTTTCTCATTTTGTATTCTCTTGCAAAGATGAACAAACATGTCATATGACTCATCCTTATTTCTAAGGAAGAGTGTCCAGGTGAATCTAGAGTAATCATCTACAATAACAAATGCATAGAATTTTCCTCCAAGACTAGAAGGAGTAATTGGACCAATAGATCAAGGTGTAGCAATTCTAAAGGTCTAGAAGTAGAAACCATGCCCTTGGATTTAAAAGATGTTCTGGTTTGTTTGCCCATTTGACAAGCATCACAAATGTGATCTTTTTCGAATTTCAACTTTGGCAAACCTCGAACCAAATCTTTCTTAGACAGTTTAGAAATAAGGTGCATGCTTGCATGTCCAAGTCTTCTATGCCATAACCAACTAGAATTATCAACAGAAACTAAACATATATCCTGGTTATGCATATCAGAGAGATCTACTAGGTATATATTTCCAAACCTTTTTCCAACGAATAAGGTTTTATTATCATGCATGTTCTGAACTTCACAATGAGAAGGTTCAAAGATCACTCTTCTATTTTTATCACAAATCTGACTAACACTTAACAAGTTATAATGTAATCCTTCTACTAAGCATACATCTTCTATTGAAGGATTAGAACCTACCACACCAATACCAACATTTTACCTTTTGCTTTGTCTCCAAAGCTTACTGTACCTCCCTTTTTCTTTTCTAATCTGGTGAACTTCTTTCTGTCACCAGTCATATGCCTAGAGCAAGCGCTGTCCATGTACCACATTTCTGTTTTCAGCTCACTCCTTAGGCACACCTGAAAAGATCAAGCAGATTTAGGTACCCAACTCATATTGGGTCCTGGAGGGTTAGTGGTAACAGGTGCATTTAGCTTACTATGATTTTTCTTTCTGTTGAAACTTTGATATTCTAAAGTCACAACATTAGAAACACATTTTTCTTATTAGAAACACATTCAGTTTAGAAATGCTATCATAGCTAGAACTTGTCTTTTCTTTAGAAAACGATTCTGAAATTGATTTTAGAATTCTAATCTCAGTTTTCAAAGATTCATTTTCAGAATTCAGATTTTTACATTTTTCTTCAAGATGTGTCAGATTTTCAGAAAATCGATTATTACAATTTTTAAGATCTTTGATTTCTGTGATGAGATCTTTGCATGTAACTTTTGATAAAAAGCATCTTTTAAATGATTACTTTCAGATTTAATTTTCTGAAATCTTTCTTTAGAACTTTATGCTTTCTAACAAGCTTTTCAAACTCATTGCAAAGATTATTGTAAGTATCTAGAAGATCATTTTCTGATTCAGGTTCAGAAATACTTACAGTGCTTTCTTCATGCTTCTGGACCGTTGCATTTGTTTCGTTGATTTCAGCTTTCTGTGTTGAAGTCAGAGTACTGATTTCTTTGGAGTCAGAATCGATAGTAGCCATTAGACAGATATTAGCAATTTCTTCTTGATCACTGTGGCTTTCAGAATTAGAATCATCTGAATCACTCCAAGCAGCTACGAAAGCCTGCTTCAGCTTCTCTTTTTGACTTCTTTTTCAATTTAGGACAATTAGGCTTGATATGTCCGGGTTTGTTGCATTCATAACAAACCACTTCAGAAGGTTCTTTCTTAGGTAAGTTACCATTTTTGGGTGGAAAGTTCTTTTTGTTAAACTTTTTCTGTGGCCTTCCACTCTTTCTATAGAACTTTTTGAATCTTTTAGCAACAGTGCTAAATCATCACTATCAAGATCAGAAGAACTTTCTTCACTAGAATCTACTCTCAAAGCCAGTCCTTTCTTTTTCTTATCTTCTATAGTCAAAGAAGATTTCATTTCTTCTGAAACAAGAGCTCCTATAAGATAATCATAAGTGACGGGAGTCTCTTTGTAATTCATGACAGTTCCTATAGAATCCCATTTTTTAGAAATTCTAAGGATTTTCTTAACAAGCTCATCTTCTGAAATTTCCTTACCGAGAGTTCTCAAAGGATTAACTATATTAGTAAATCTAGAATTTAACTCTGCAATAGTTTCTCCTTCCTTCATACTAAACATTTCATATTCTCTCCAAAGGATATTTATTCTGGATTCCTTTACTCTATCTGTACCCTCATAGGTAACTTAAGTTTTTCCCAACTTCTGTCGCAGATTTACATCCAGACACTTTGTTGTATTCTGTTGCATCTAAAGCACAATGAAGAATATTGATAGCTTTTGCATTTATAGCAATATCATTCCAATCAGCATCTGTATATTCTTCTTCTGTTTTTCTAACATCTCATCTCCTACAATTTCATGGGAATACGAGGACCAGTGATAACATTCCTCCAGCAGTTTATATCAACTGATTTCATGAAATTTTCCATTCTAGTTTTCCAATAAGAGTAATTAGAACCATTGAACAAAGGAGGTCTAGAAACAGATTGACCTTCTAAGAAGTAAGAGGAAGTGAGGTTGCCATGGGATCTTATCTCTTAAGCGGTTAAGCTTCGGTAAGTCAAGAGCCAAGGCTCTGATACCAGATTGTGGGTCCCGTATATGTATGGCACAACCCAAGAGGGGGGTGAATTGGGTTTTCAAAAATATTTTAGATTTTAAAACAAATATAGAATTCTAAGTGCAGCGGAAAAATAGAAAACTTGTGAGAATAATTATGGATTAGAACTTCCTCACAATGTTCTATAAAGACTATGCAAAGTGCAGCTATTAATTAGAACTGCTTCACAATGTCTTATTCAATATTAGAACTTCTTTATGACGGAAAGCTATTGTATTTAGAACTTCCTCATAAAGTTTAGAAAATCATATAAGACTGTGAGAGACAGTTATTGAAATTAGAACTGCTTCACAGCTTTCAGTTTAGAAAACTGATTAGAAACCCAAGTAGTGAAATATACTGTAAATAGAAGAACTTTAGAACTTGGTATATTCACTTATCAGAATTCCAGAGTTCTAATATTCAGAGAAGATAAGACTTATTTCAGTTTTAGAACATCAAATCATTAACAACTTTAGCATTTCTAAAATATAAACAGAAGTGTAAGTAAAGCATATCAAGCAAAACTTCAGAAATTAAAAAGATCAACACAGTGATTTATAGTGGTACTCGCCTACATCCACTCTCCAAGACTCATCTTGAGATCCTCAACTATGTTATCTCTTTTCAAGGGTAAGAGACAAACCAACAGTACAAGGCAATAGATCAACACCTAGATCTACCCTTTATCCCACTAGATTTTCCAAAGGTTCTAGTTAACCTCAACCCTTTCTGTTTTTGGCAGAGTACAGAAACTCAATTCAAGACATTAGAATCTCTCTCACGGAGAAGGTTGCTTGATAACCTCTTTCACAATAGCTTCTAACCTAAGCTATTACACAATTGTTTATCAAATAAAAACCTGTCTACTAAAGATTACAGAATCTAAATAGACAGACAGAAATGCAAATATAAGCACAGGAAAAACAGTTTTTCAGATTAGAAAATCGTTTAGAACACAGAACCGTTTTTCAAAAGTAGTTTAAAAATTCTTTTCTCTTTAAAGATAAAAATGTGAAGTGTAAAGATGAAAAGAAAAATGGGGGTAGAGAGTAAGTTTTGAGAGATAAAGGATGTGATCAATAGGTGAATACTCTTAAAACGAAAACTCTTTCTTCCACTTAGTTCAAAGCGTGAAAACTCCTTTTATAGAGATTTGTGACTCTCGTTTTGAAAGATATTTCATTTTGAAATCAGAATATTTGCTTTCCTTATTTAGAAGATACGAAAATCTTAGTTACCAAAAATTTATTTTATCTTTTGGTAAGAAAAAAATCTTCTTTCCTTAAACATAAAGATTTTCGAAAGCATTATTTGGAAAATATTTTTCGAAAAGACTTACTAAAAAAAAAGATACAATCTTCCTTCGTTTTAGGTAAGAGAATAAATTAAAATTCTTTAGATCTTCAAAGAATTTCCGAAAAGAAAATGTATGATTTATTACCAAAATCGTTAGAGACATAATCTCTTTAATTTTAGGTAATTGAATCATTTTGACTTTAAAGAATATTTTCGAAAACAATTTTACAAAGAATTTATTTTGAAGAATCTAATTTCCAAAAATATTTTTGATGAGAGAAAAATTAGTTTATGTGCTTATGATGAATTTTCTCTCTATCCTACAATGTATCCTAAATACCTAACCACTAGGGTCTTCGGATATCTTCACAACTATGGATTTTGTAGGACTTGCCTTGTTCGTTTTCTTTCCATAAGAATTCTGCATAAAATAATATTAGCACAAATAATAAATTTAAATTTATTTTTTTGTTTTAATCATCAAAATTTCGAGATTAGAATTTGACCCTTGAGCCAACAGTTTGTTTGGTGGAATACTTCTCTTGGACTTAAAGCATCGTAGAAGATGGTTGATGGCGAGATTTTCTATTCTGTTTTATTTTGTTGGTTAAGAGTGTGACTTTAAGTGGGAGAATTGTTGAGGTTTTTTAGGAACATGTGAAGTCCACAATCTCCACTACGTCTCCAGCAAAGTCCTATTTTGCATTTCACATTATTATAATTGTTACTCCTGAACTCTCTTCTAGGAACTATGTCTCTTAGAAACGTTCCTTTTTGCTTGTCGTTTCTATTCGTAATAAACAAGGTTTTCTGATGGTTTATATCTAAACCATCCTCTCAGGATCCACTTTATCTTCCTTGGATTCATTGTAATAATCTTCTTGTTGCTTGGTTGCTTCATACCATTTCTTCTTCAATTGCTTCCACTATTTTTACATCGAAGATGCTAATCTGATTTGGATTACTTTGGAGAAACGATTCTCTCAACTTGGTGACACTAGAATTTCTCATTTACACCATTTATTGTGTATTATCAATCAAGGCACCAAATCTGTGTATGCTTATTTCATAGTTGAATGGTATATGGGAGGAGATTAGAAGTTTTAGACCTTTACCACTTTATCTTTGTGGCACTTCTAAAGATTCATGTTTTTAAGTTTATGTTGAAGCTCAACAGAAGGATTATATCTTTTGTTTCCTCAATGGTCTCAATGAGTCATATCAGGCTCTTCGTAGTCAAATAATTCTTATAAAGCTATTTCCTTCTCTGGATCAAGTTTATAACATGGTTCTTAAAGAAGAGACTCAAAGATCGTTATCTCTTCATACTCAGAATTTTGCTGATAGTGCTGCCATGGTTGTCAAGAGAGAGCTAAAGATTCTATGATTTGTTCATACTGTGGCAAACCAAGACACAATAGGGATAAATGTTACAAGCTGCATGGTTATCCTAGTGATTTTAAGTTCATTAAGCCACCTGTTGACTTTAATTCTTCCAAGAATAAGTCCTCTAGTTTCCAGCCAAGACATACTAAGGCAGTTAATCAAGTTTCATCAGGACCTGCTACTGATATTTCAAACTCTCAAATGGTTTTTGGTACTCATAAGTTGTCTCAGGATGATTCTCTTCTCTACATGGATTAAAAGATCAAGTTCAGATTCTCATTTGTCTTCTCAGTGATCATAAGACAACAGGAGTACTTCTTCAACTTCTACAGCCATTCTTCCTTCTGTTGATCATATACCTCTCGCTAATGCTGCATGCAACTGTTCTGTGCCTTCTATTTTTTCTGCTACTTATTCTGTTCTTCTTGATGATATGTTGCATAGTACATATGTTTCTGCTCCTTGGATAGTTGATACAGGAGCTACTGATCACATTATCTATTCTTTGAAATTCTTCACTTCTTGTATTTCTGTTTCTAATTGCTTTGTTCAATTGCCGAATGGTATGAAATCTGTTGTGACTCATATTGGTATTGTTGTTTTACATGAAAAGCTTATTCTTAGGAATGTTATGGGAGTACCCTCATTCTCTTTCAATCATATATCTATCGGCAAGTTAACTAAACATAAGGATTTATGCCTTATTTTTCATGCTAACTATTGCTTTATTCAGGTCCTATCTTGGATGATTATTAGACTAGCTAAGTTGACAAAGGGATTATTCCAATTACAACAAGCTTCTTCTAAATCATCTTCTGAATTTACAGTAAACCTCAATTCTATTTCTCTTAATCATGTTTCTTGTATGGTACATGCTAATGTTTGGCACCATAGATTAGAGCATGTATCTCATGATGTTTTTCATCTTTTACATTCTGTTCTTCCAAATGTAAACATGAAAGAGTTATCTCCATGCTTTACTTGTCCAAAAGCAAAGCAAAAGAGATTACCATTCCCTGTTCATCTTAATAAATAACTTTTGCTTTTGAAATTGTACATACTGATCTTTGGGGTCCTTATTCTCAATTAACTTTAGATGGATATCACTATTTTCTCTCTTTATGGATGATTTTACTAAAAGTGCATGGGTTTTTCTTCTTAAACATAAACATGAACTGTCTCAATTGGTCCAACAGTTTTGTATCTTGATTCATAAGCAATTTCATTCAGATATTAAAACTCTAAGGACTGATAATGGTTTAGAATTCCTATGCCTACTTATTATGCATCCAAAGGAATAATTCATCAAACTAATTGTTCTTACACTCCTCAACAGAATGGAGTAGTAAACCATAAGCATCAACACATTCTTAATGTGGCTAGAGCTATACTATTCCATTCTTCTTTGTCTGTTCATTTTTGGGGTGATGCAGTTCTTACTACTGTTTTCTCATTAATAGTACACCTTCATCATCTTTAATAATAAAACCCCTTATGAACTTTTATTTCGCAAAATTCCATCCTATTCTCATCTGAAGTCTTTTGGATGTCTTGCTTTTGCTGTTAACACTAATCCCCATAGGAGAAATTTTGATTCTAGGTCTAGAAAATGTATTTTCTTGGTTACCTCTAGGAGTCAAAGGTTACAAATTGTTTGATCTAGATTCTAGAACTGTTTTCATATCTAGGGATGTTGTTTTTAATGAATCACAGTTTCCATATCAGTCACAATTTGTTTCACCATCTCTTCTACTCTTGTTTTACCTTGTAATCAGTCATGTTTTGGTAGTTCACTTGTGCCTCGTCTTTTGATAATACTCAATCTGATGTTATTCCTGTTACTAGTTTTACTCTTGCTCCTCCATTTGATTCTCAATCACCTACTCTTCTTGTTTCTGACATTGTTTCTGCATCTACTTCTAATGCTCCTGTTGTTCAAGTTCCACTTAGAAGAAGTTCTAGGATTACACATATTCCTTCTTACTTACAAACATATCATCATTCTCTTAAATCTTCTCTTTCTTCTTCTATTAATTATTGTTCTGCTTATCCTATTCAAGATTACATATCTTATTCTCATTTGTCTAACATGCATAGAAATCTTGTTCTTTCTGTGTCTTCCATTTATGAGCCACCTACGCGCTCAAGCTCTCAAATTTGATCCACTGGAAAGAGCAATGATATCTAAACTTCAAGCTTTGTGGGATAATCATACTTGGGATTTGGTTTCTCTTCCATATGATAAAGTTGCAATAGGATGTAAATGGATTTACAAGGTGAACCTTAGTCAGATGGATCTATTGAACTGTATAAGGCTAGACTTGTAGCCAAGGAATATACTCAAAATGAGGGTTTAATGTAGTTAAACATGCAACAGTTAGACTCTTTGAGGGATAATCATACTTGGGATTTGGTTTCTCTTCCATATGATAAAGTTGCAATAGGATGTAAATGGATTTACAAGGTGAACCTTAGTCGGATGGATCTATTGAACGGTATAAGGCTAGACTTGTAGCCAAGGAATATATTAAAAATGAGGGTTTAATGTAGTTAAACATACAACAGTTAGACTCTTCTTGCCTTAGCTGCCATTAACGGTTGGTATCTATCTCAATTAGATGTCAACAATGCTTTCCTTAATGGTGTTTTATTGGAGGATGTTTATATGGAAATACCACTAGGATTTCATCTCAGGGGGAGAATCTATGTGAATCTGTAAATCGGGTAATTCTAGACTTGTTTACAAGTCAAAGAAGTCTCTTTATGAGTTGAACACAAGCCTCTAGGCAGTGGAATGCTAAGTTTACTGAGTGTTGTTGGAAAGGGTTTCACCAATCTAAAAGCAGATTATTCTCTTTTACAAAGAGAGAAGGAAACTAATTTTGTGGATGATATGTTATGGCTAGTAACAATATTTCACTCATAAAGAAGTTGAAAATCTTCTTGACTTCTAAATATAAGTTGAAGGATTTAGGAAATCTTAAATATTTTCTTGGATTAGAAATTGCTAGGTCAAAATCTGGAATATCTATATCTCAAAGGAAATGCACTTTAGAGTTACTAGAAGAGTTTGGTATGTTAGCAACTAAACCTTCAAATGTCCCAATACAAGTGAATCACAAACTAAGACAAGTTGAAGATTCTAAATAATTGATTAAAGATCCATCTCAATATAGAAAATTGATTGGAAAATTGATGTATCTAACTTTGACAAGACCAGACATTACATATGCAGTTAACACTTTAACACAGTTTATAGACAAACCAGTTGAAGTACGCTTGAATTATGCTCTAACTGTTTTGAGGTACTTGAAACAAGCACCTGGTCAAGGTTTATTCTTATCTGCAGAACCAGAATTAAAATTCAAGGCATATTCAGATAGTGATTGGGTAGGATCTACCGAAACAAGAAGGTCTGTTACTGGTTTTTGTATTTTATTGGAAATTCATTGATAAGTTGGAAGTCAAAGAAGCAGAAAACTATTTCAAGAAGTTCTTCCGAAGTAGAATATAGAGCCACGGCTGTTGCATGTTGTGAGATTGTATGGCTTGTTAATTTGTTACAGGATTTTGGTGTTATTCATTCAAAACCAGTTACTCTATTATGTGACAACATTTTGCTTTACATATTTTCAAAAATCCAGTATTCCATGAAAGAACAAAGCACATAGAATTGGACTGCCATTTTGTTAGAAAAAAGGTACTGCAAGTGCTAGTGAAAACAGAGCATGTGAAGATTGATTTACAACTTGCAGATTGTTCACTAAAGCATTACATCCAAGGCAGTTCAAGTTTCTCCTTAGCAAGATGAGCATAAAAGATATTTATGCACATCTTAAGGGGAGTGTTAGATATAGGATTACAATTTATTATTTTACTATAGTTGTATAAAGAAACAAAAGGAAAAGACTTTATTATCTCTATCTCTCCATGTATATATTCTTTTATCGTTAATGAAGCAAGCCGAGTTGTCATTTTTCAATACCATTTTGTTACATTCTCAATCAATATAACACGATAGAGATCTCGCCCACGGACGTATGTCTTATTGGCCACACGTAAACTTGTGTTCTTGTGCTATTTTTTTTTTCTTTATTTTCAAATAAATTCTCAATACTAAAGATCTGTTTCAACTTGGGGGAAAATGAGGAATGAAGGTTTATTTTGTTTAGAGATATTAAAAGGTAATATTAAATGAAGATTATAAGATATTTTTCCTATGTCAGTCACTTCATTAGAAATTTGTATTAGGCATCAGCTCTGATACCAGTTGTTGGGCATCAACTCTGATATCACTTGTTGGGCCCTTCCAACCAATTAAAAGAAAATTAACGCAGCAAAAAAGTAAACTTATGACACACAGAAATTTACGTGGTTCACCCTCAACTGTTTAGGGCTACGTCCACGGGACAAACTCCGAATCATTCTTCCACTATTAAAATAGTAAGTATACAAAGAGAGTAATACAAAAATAGTGGCTCACAAAGTGTTTCCCAAAAACACTCCTAATAATTTCCTCACTATTTTTCTCTCCTCTAGTTTTAGGAAACCCTTCCTAAAACTAGATAAACTCTTTCTACATTTTTCTCTTTCTGCTTCTGTGTTTCTGCTGTGTGTGTGTCTCAACTGACGAAAATCCTCTCCTATAAATAGGAGAGGAAATGTGAGAGCCGTATGTGACTTACACAAGACTCTTCATTTAGGTTGGTTGCCAACCTTCTGCCAACTTTTTTAAATAACACAGTTTTTTTCCTTTTTTTTTTTCTTTTCAAACTGTGTGGGTCCCACTTAAGTGGACACCACCGCAACAATTTGACCAGGACCCTCTTTCTTCTCCTGCGGAGCTCTGATAAAGCCACGGGCAGCAGGTTAGTACAGTTCTCCAGCGGCAAGTTAGTATAGTTCTTCTGCTGCTGATTTGGTTTCTGTTTCTACATTCACAGACTTGTGAGAGTTACAAATATCTTATTATCTAAGTTTAGGCCCATTTATTTATATGAAAATAAAAAATATATATATTTAAAAAATGGAGTAGTCAAGGCTATTAATTTATATTCTTAATTAGACAAATTTTGGCCGTGGGATTTCATGAAAAGTTCATTAATTAGAACATGAGAATACTACTTTGACTATTGTGTTTAGATTCAAGGCTTAAATAATCAGAGATTATCAAGTAATTATTAATATTAGTATACAAATATTATTTATTTATTATTATTATTATAACGGTCTTCTGTCAGTATATTCATACTTGTCTTCCTAACAAATAAGACAAACAAACAATATGTATTGGAGACAATTTCATGTATTTTTTTTAAAAAATCTGTTTGTGTTTTTTAATAAATATTATATTATATATTTAAGCATAATTTTAAGGATGTTACACCTTTTTCTGCACACTGGTTTTGGCAATAGAATAACAGTAAATTCATTTTTATAAATAAAAATAGTTAGAAAATATAACTTTTGTTATAAAAGATGCAGAGTATAACTTAAAGATAAAGTTGTTTTCTAAAATCTTAATTAAACTTTGAACTGAAAATTTGTTTTTCAATTCTCCAAATAGAAAAGTAATAGATTTGATAATGAAACTTTGATTTTCAATTTTTTTGAAAAACTTTTCTAGAAAACTAAGGGGCCCGTTGTTATAGTTGTATGTCTTTAGTTTTTTATTTATTGGAAATATAAAATAATTTTTAGTTTTTGATTACTTATTTTTTCAGTATTTTTTTTTCTAAAATTTTTTTTTTGTTCATGATGTGAAAAATTCTTCCAATTATCAAATTCTTCCTCACTAAGCCATTAAAGATTTTGATTAATGATAAAAATTCTAAAATCCAAAGTTTTATACAAAATAATTAAAATATTTTACAATTTAATTTTAAAATTTCAAAGTTACAATAACTATTGATTATCATCTTGAACAAAAACTTAATATTCAAATATTATACTAAATAAATAATACTAAATGACATTAGATTTATATAGATAGAGAAAATAATAATAATAATAAATATAAAAATAATACTAAATAGAGAAGAGATAGAAAAAAAAAAACTTGACAATTTGAATAGAGATAAATATATGCTTCTATATTTTGGATAAATAAATAACATTATATTTATATAGATAGAGAAAATTATAGTAATAATAACAATACCAGAAACAATTTATGAGGATAAATCTTATAAAAATGAAAAAAAATGAGAAATGTAGAATTAAAAACAAAAAACACAATCTGGTACACCACTATTTGTGTTTCATAAAATTTATTTTTTTTTTAAAAACAGCTTTTCTCAAAAGCAAAGAAAAAAAATTAAACAAGTTTAAATAAATAGGATTTTTTTGTAAAAAAAAAAAAAGAAAATAGGAAACTTAATTGAAAATAAACACACCTAGTTCCGTTCGATTCCGTAAAATAACTTGCAGGAAATAACTTACAAAAAAATATTTTCATGGAAAACATTTTTCTTAAAAAATATTTTCAAATAACTCATTTTCCGTTGTTTGGTTGTAATATTGAAAATTAGAAATATAAAGTCTTTATCTCATAAGACAATAAAAATATAATAATAATGAAATTTTATAATTTAAACATTTTATTGTTAAATTATGAAAGCCGCCGGTGACCGGTAGTTGTAGCTGGTGGTGATAGACGGTGCTAAATGGTAACCGGTGGTAGTGAATATGATGATTAATAAATTAAAAATATGGATTTATAAAGTTCGCTAACATCCAGAAAATGTTTTACTCTCTTGAAAATGGAAAGTTGTTTTTCTTAAAAAATGATTTAATTTTCTTTTGACCAAGAAAATATTTTCAATTAACTTATTTCCTGAGCATCCCAAATAATGGAAAATTATGGAAAATATTTTATTAAAAGTTATTTTATGGAAACAAATGGAACCTAAATTTTCTACAATTAATTTAACCAATATTTGTACTCTCTTTTTTAAGATATAGTTTAACCCAAATAGTCAAAACCCGGTGTGAAACATTTGGTTTGAACCGAGTATAAAATTTAACTGAATAAAATTTTCTAGAAATAACCTAAAAATTGTCATGACCCAATTCCATGGGCCGGACCGGCACTAGGGCTCAGGTAAACTTAAGGCCCCGAGGCCCGTAGTAAGCCTGAAACACTAAAATTTATTATCTCAATATAATTTTAAACATTCAACCCATATCTATAGGAAAATAAACCTCAAAATTTTATTAAATTTCGGCCCAAATTTATCAACTACAACATTCCACAGTTCGGGCCCAATTAACAATACATCACATTTTAATATGGACTCACATAATTATTTCGTCTATGTTAATACATGAATAAATGTACGTAAATCCTACAACTGCGGAGTCACTAACTGTTTGAGACATAGCTTCTTCTACATATAGTTACATAGCAAGATAATTATAGAACTAGGAAAACTTCTTAATAGCCCTACGGCGAAGAAACATAGCTTAAACCGAATTAAAGAGAAACTTACTTCCTGAAAAATTTAAACAAGACATGTGAGTTTTCTAAGGAGTAATAATTACTGCACAACACACGCAGTCACAAATGTGTAAACATATCAATCTAGTCATCCGACTAGTTCTATGCTCACGCAGCCAGTCACACAAATGACATATCACCAGCACTCACAATCATAAACATCTTCATATAATCACATCACGTGGAAATTGGTCTGTAGCGTCACCGAAACCCCCGATGAGCTGTCCTCCCACATGACTCATCCTCTCATGACGTGTGCACCAGGGAGCCAATCCCCCATTCTGGCCGACCGGTCTAATCCTCACTTGACCAGTCTTCTCATTGTTTTTCCATTCTCTCTTTTCTTTTCCATACCAACAGGAGGCAACCCGGTGGTCTCCATCCATCTAAATCATCATGTGCTCACAACAGGAGGCCACCCTGCGGGCTACAATCAAATCTAGACTATCAGGTGCGCAACAACAAGCGGTCATCCTGTGGTTAACGGTAACGGTAACGGTAGGTGCACACGGGGGGCGCCGATCTCCCCATACATGGCCGACGGTAGTCCGTCCTCACAATCCCATGGTGACCCACTTCATCCCAATTCCACACAAACATGGCAAAACATTGTCACTTCACAACTAATCAAACATTGCAATTAAATGCAAACATATCGATCAGCTAAACATCGTAATGCAATGCACAATTAGACATCCATACTCAAATGCAAGTAAATAAATAAATAAATAATATTAACAATAAACGACAACGATAAAATAAATAATAATAATAAACAATAATAATGAAAATAAAAAGTAATTGAATAATTGAATGAATAATGATGATATCAATAAAAATTAGAATACTCTATTATTATGTTAAGTTATAGAACTAATCTAAATAAATTTATTAACTATGTTATTAATTAAAACCAGTCTAAGTTCCATCGAAATTTCGGCAGCACCTCCCCTAAAATTAGGACTATCTACCTGTTTAAATATCACAATAATATTATATATTTATTAATCAATGCACGCAGCCCATCCGTCGGGCAATTCACAACAACTCAACCCGTCCGCCATAACCTTATTTTTCAATCATTAGATCAATCAATTTAGATAGCCCATCAACTTCAAGCTACATATATCATCCATCACACTTACATATATACACTTAATAATTTCAACTAATTAACCTCCAAGCGTGATTCAATAATAGTGTTAAGTGCCCTATAACTATTTACTTTAAATTATAACTTCTCCTAACAATATTTATTAAAATTCCTAAATTAACTTACATAAATATTAGTTAGGAATTCTTATCTCAATATCAAACTTCCTAATTATAATTATAGCTCATGTAATTTATTTGGCAATGTTCTTAACTAATTTGCAATTACGTTATTCTAAATCCTAAACCAGTTAACTAATCATATTCGCTATCGCAATTACCGCACACTAACCAATCTAATTTATTTACAAAAGACTATAATGTTCCATATATTTTTAAGGTATTTCAATAACCTAATTTCTTATTATTCAACTTAGTTTATTTAATTACTCAATTAAATTCATTAATCAATTAATTTTTTATATAAAAATTGAGAATTGAGTCTTAGAGCGTACCAATTGAGAGTCGGGCGACGATTCCATGATCAACTCAGAGAAAGAGACTTTTGTCTCTCGAGGCCTTGCCGGAGTATCGCCGGCCGGTCATCGGACCGCCGCCGTCAACCGCCGTGCACGGTGGCTAGAAAGTCGCGAATGCCCAGAAAATTGCAAGGTTACCACCACCCGACTCCAATTTTTGTGAGGAGTCCAAATCTACTATTAGTTTGTTGAGCCAGTGGCTCGTTTGGCCGAATCGACCTCCACAGTCACCTTCAAGCCGCCGTCCATGGTGGCTCATCAAAACGCAAGCAAAAGCACAAATTGATGAAGGGGAAATGTTCATAGGGAGGAGAGGAGTCGATCGAGACCTTCGGTTCACCTTGAGCCCGTCGAAAATGGCGAGAAGTCGCCGGAGATCGAAGAGCGTGACTATCGGAGGAGATGGCCTCAATTCGCGCCGCTGTAGGTCCGATCGGAGCTAGGGGAGGTTGGAAACGTGTCCAGCTTCGCCAAAGGAACCGATCGCCAACTTCTTCTTGCTGAACGGTGGCCGGGAACTTAAAGGAGAGGGAGGAGGAGGAGGGGGGGTTGTCGCGTGCTGGAGAGGGAAGAAGAAGAAGAAAAGAAAAGAAAGAAAGTACGTCGGTTTCTAGATCATTCCGGTTCGATTCGAACCGATTTGGTCTGATTCAACGATTTGGCTCAATTCTTGCTCGGTTTGCAGGTTTTTCACTTGGTTTTCAGATTATTCGTGTGGTTTCCGAAAAATCGATTTGATTCCCGGGTTCAATTCGATTTATTGTAATTATTTAGTTAGGTTAGAAAACATTTCCTCCATTTACTCAATAATAAAAATAGTAATAGTAATGATATTTGATTTTAGAATAATTAATTTATAATAATTTTTTAATAGATTAATCGTGGTGTTTTATTATTTCTTAAAAATTTTAACTGTTCTCAATCGAAAATTTCCGCATAATCTTTTTGCGCTTGGGCCTAATTCGAAAATTTGGGCTCGAATTGAGATTTTATTATACTTGCAGCCCACACGATCAAAATTTATGATTTTTTATTTAATAAAAAATTCAAAGGTTTCGAAAATAAAATTCGGAATGTTTAAAAATAAACTGAAACAACTAAATTAATCAAAATTTCAGAAAAATATATTTAAATAAATACTACACATTAAAACAATATACGAAACATACAATTTGATTTAATTCAGTTATTTCAACTTTTCATTTATGAAAATCGAACCTGATTGAAAAGTGAAAATATAATAAAACTCAAACTTAAGCCACATGAAATTGTTAAAAAAAAAAATCTTATCCCCCTTCCTTTATCTAAGAAAAAAATTATTAAAATCAAACTAAATAACCAAAATAAAATTATTCGATTAACTAAACTGAATTCTCACCTCTAATACCATGTCATTGCGAATTAAGCAACTAGTTAGCACAATATGAAAGCAACTTGTTACCTTTTCAATGGACTAGATTTTAACTAGAATATGTTTATTGCCGAATCACTTTTTCGATCGTGTAAAATCACTTTATTTTAATCTTCGTGCCTTATAAATCACGGTATTGAAACTTAAATATATTAACACTTCAAATTATTATTATGGTTTAGAAAGAAAAAAATATTATGGGTCCATAAGCTAACTTGGGCACCCCAGTCGAAGACCCCACCGCCGTGTGCGCCAATAAGACCACCAAGCCTTAGCCTTGTTGCGAGAGAGAGAACCGAGCCGATCACAAGTAAAGTTAACCCACCTATTGAACTCCTCGTTTTAAAAACCACAGTCTCTCTCTCTCTCTCTCTCTCTCTCTTACCTCAACATCTCCCAGTTTCTCTCAACATTCTTTAAATGCGACCTCACCATACTGATGTTGAATCCTAAGGTTTCTTTACATTAAAAAATAGCATTTGTCGAGATCGAGTGTCGGTACTTCCCTTCCGACCTCGCCTTGGCCACAACCGACCAAGCCGCATGGAGCCTTTATTGCCAGCGGCATCCTTGAATTGAACATTCGTTAGTCGTGATCGTGAGATATGATTTCTTTATCAGGAGAAAATTTTAAAGAATGGAGATAAGAATTTGATGTACCAATAGTGGGAGCAAGATCCTCTACAAAATTGAAAATAAAACAAATGCTTTTATCAATTCCTGGATCACCCATTGACAAGATCTTTAATGAGAGATAAAAGACACTACCTTGCTGAGAAGATGATCCCACTACATTCAATACCCAACAAAAAGAAATCTAAAAAAAAATGAGATAGAAAAACACAGCAAGAAGTCTCTTTTTGAGA
>NW_028322336.1:0-25855 GCF_041381405.1 Jatropha curcas
TTTGGGTGCAAATGCTTTTATTCTAGATAAAAGAAAAATCATCTTGCTAAGATTTGATGCTAAATCTTATGAAGGTATTTTTTCTGGGATATTCTAGTAATAGTAAAGCATATAGAGTATTTAATAAAAAGACTCTAGTTGTAGAAGAATCTATTCATGTTGTGTTTCTTTGATGAATCTGACTCTACATCTAGAACATTAGAAAGTGATGATGTTGTAGATTCTAATCATGAAAAGCAGAATGAACAATCAGAACAACTAGAACAGCCAGAAAGCGAGCAGAACACTGATAATCAGGCTGAACCAGAAGTAGAACATGAAGATCAGAATATAGTTGAAAGTCAAATGCCAGAAAGAAAATGAAGATTCTCAATTACCAAAAGAATGGCGATTTCATAAGTATCATCCTCAAGAAGACATTATGGATAATCCCTCAGAAAGGATGATGACTAGAGCTCAACTTAAAAGATATTTTGGTAATGTTGCTTTCGTTTCTCAATTAGAACCTAAAAATTTAGAAGATGCTCAAAATGATGAAAGTTGGATTCTTGCTATGCAAGAAGAGCTAAATCAATTTGAGATAAACCAAGTTTGGAAACTTGTTTCTAGACCTAAAAACCATTCTGTTATTGGAACAAAATGGGTGTTTAGAAATAAGCTTGATGAACAAGGTAACGTTGTGAGAAATAAAGCAAGATTAGTGGCTCAAGGGTACAACCAAGAAGGAAGGCGATTTTGATGAGACCTTTGCCCCGGTTGCTAGACTTGAGGCCATTAGAATGCTTTGTGCATTTGCATGTTTTAAAAACTTCATGTTGTATCAAATGGATGTGAAAAGTGCTTTTCTAAATGGTTTTCTAAATGAAGAAGTGTATGTAGAACAACCTCCTGGTTTTGAAATTTTTGATAAACCTAATCATGTTTACAAACTTACTAAAGCTCTTTATGGTTTGAAGCAAGCTCCTAGAGCTTGGTATGAAAGATTGAGTAAGTTTCTATTGGAAAATGGTTTTTCAAGAGGAAAGGTTGATACAACACTATTTATCAAAAATAAAGCACATGACATTCTAGTTGTACAAATTTATGTTGATGACATAATCTTTGGATCTACTAATGATCTTCTTTGTAAGGAATTTTCTAAGATTATGCAGGGTGAGTTCGAAATGAGTATGATGGGAGAATTAAACTTCTTCCTTGGACTTCAAATCAAACAATGTGAGAATGGAATTTTCATTAATCAAGAAAAATATACTAGAGAATTGTTGAAACGATTCAAAATGGAAAATGCCAAGGTATGTAGTACACCAATGAGTCCATCCTCAAAATTAGAAAAAGATGAAAAAGGTAAGGATGTGGATATCAAGTTTTAGAAGTATGATTGGTTCTTTACTATCTAACGGCAAGCAGACCAGACATACACTTTAGTGTTTGTCTATGTGCTAGATTTCAATCGTGTCCCAAAGAATCTCATTTAATTGCTGTAAAAAGAATATTAAGATATCTTGTGGAACTTCTAATCTGGGTCTGTGGTATTCTAAAGGTGATACATTTGATCTTGTTGGGTATAGTGATTCTGATTTTGCAGGAAGCAGAATAGATAGAAAAAGCACGTCTGGGACTTGTCAATTTCTTGGCAGCGCCCTTGTATCATGGTTTAGCAAGAAACAGACATCTGTTGCTCTTTCTACTGCAGAAGAATATGTTGCTGCTGGAAGTTGTGTTGCACAAGTTCTATGGATCAAACAACAGTTGGCAGACTATGGACTGAAATTAGAAACAGTGCCAATCAAGTGTGACAACATAAGCGCCATCAATTTATCTAAAAATCCAGTTCAGCATTCTAGAACCAAGCATAAGAACTCAGACATCACTTCATACGTGATCATGTACAAAAAGGTGACATAGTAATTGAGTTCATTCCTACAGAAAAGCAATTGGCAGATATCTTTACTAAACCTTTGAATGAAAGTCAATTCTGCTCAATTAGAAGAGAACTTGGTATGTTAGTTCTAAACTCATAACTTTAGAACTCTGTAAGTATGTTCTAAACTGCTTTCTATATTCGAAAATGAAAGACCTGCTATGTTCTAATTTTTTTTTGTGAAAAACGTTTTTGTCTAAAGAGAAAGCATATTGCTCTGATATGACTTTCTAATGTCACTATCAGAATCTTGCTTTAGACCAAATCCAAAAAAGTTAATTTATTGTGTGTGTTTGTTTTATTATGTTTCGTATCCTTAGTCTTTGGCGGTTTTATTTTTATTATTTTTTATTATTTTTTATTCTATTTGTCGTTTTGAATTTCTTTAAAAACTGTTCTTTTTTTCTTCCGCCACTTAAGTGTTCTTGTCTCTCTATTAACTGCTTCATATTCTTTCTCTCTCTCTTGCTAACAAAACCCTAAGCTGTTCTGTGTTTCGAAAATCTCAACAATGGCCGAATCAAGTTCCACCTCCTCATCCGATTCCTTAACTGAGCAAGAACTTCAACTCCTAAAAAGGCTTTCAAAGAAATATGAGCAAAAGGAGTCAAAAAAAAGCCAGAAGAGGAACCAAAGGAAGGAAAAACGAAACTGCTACTTCAAAGAAACAAGTAGCTAGGGCACGCGACAAAGGTAAATCTGTCCTCTCACCATATCCTCTCATGCGTTCGTATGTCATTGATTGGAAATTTTTGGTAGTAATGAGTTTGATTTCAAGGAACTCTTTGAGTTTCAAGGATGGATGAGTTTTCTGTCGTTAAACACTGTGTTATGAAAGTTTAGTCAAAGAGTTCTACGGTTCTCTTAAGGTTAGTGGAACGAGTCGATCTCTGTTAAGCTTAAGGGTGAGATCAAAGCGTTGTCTTACGCTGACTTGAGCAAGATTTTTGATTTGCCAAATGCTGGGTCTAGGGTGACGAAATTAAGGATATTTCTAGGGTTAGTGAGTACAAAAAGGAAGATTTGTGAAGAAAATTGTGAAAAGGGGTTCTGACAAACAGGGCACTATTGAATGTTCAAATTGACAGATAGCATGAAATGGCTATACAAATTGATTGTGCATTACATTTATCCCAAGAGTGCCTCACTCACATATGTGAATCAGGTTGAGTTGTGCATATGTGGCACATAGTTGAGAAGAAACCTCTCAACCTATGTCATATTATCTTTGACAAGATGCAGAACAACCCTAAGAAACTGCCCTATGGAATGGTCTTACACCAGTGTTTGAGTTCTGATGTTGATTTAAAGGAGAGTGATGGCTATAATGTTCAAAGCTAGACAGTGGGTCTTAAAAATGAAAGATGAAGAAGGTGAAGAAGAAAAGAGAAAGAAGAGAAAAGAAAAGAAGGAACTGAGAAAAAGAGAAAGGAAAGAAGAAGCTGAGAAGAAAAGAAAAGAAGAGAGTTGAAAAAGAAAGAAGAAAAAGAAAAGTTGAGAAAGAAAGAAGGAAGAGAAGAGGTGAGAAAAAGAAGAAGAGAGAAGACAAAGGAAAAGCTAAATTAGGAGAAACAAGAAGGAGAAAAGATAGAGGAAGCAGAGAAGAAGAAAGAAATTAGAAGAAGAAAAGAAGGAAGAGACAGAAAAAGAAAACTGCTGAGAAGCAAATTAGAAAAAGAAGAAGAAACAGAAGAGAAAAAGGAGTCTGGAAAAGTTGAAAAAGGAAAGAAATAGAAGAAGTCAGTGATGCTGAGACAGAAAGCTGAAATTAAGTGATGAAGAAAAGTCAACTGAGGTCAAAACAGAAAAAGAATCTGAGTTCTTATCAGATCAAAGGAGTAGGGAAGCTATGCTAGGAAGAATGGAGAGAGAGCTAATAGAAGAGCATAACAAGGAACTCGATGAGGCAATTAAGCATTGCAAGACTGTGATTGAACAGAATCAGTCTCTCATTGAGACCTTGGAAAGGATGAAAGATGTGAATGAAAGGAAATTAGCTACTCTGAAAGTTAAAGGAACACCCTACACTCCTACCTTAGAGAAACCAAAGAGGGTCAAGCACACTGCGGGTAAACATAGGACTTATGGAAGGAAGCCTCCATTGCACCCTTCTTCTAAACGGCCAGAAAGACTCGTTGGAATTCTGTTCTAATTTTCTTTCTATTATGCTCTGACCTTTTTCTAACCCTTTTGTATGATGACAAAAAGGGGGAGAATGCAGGTATTTTGGATATTTTGGTACGTACTTGGTGACCAAAGTACTTATATCTTAATGTTTAGTGTTTTTCTAATCTTAGTGTTTATTGTTTTCTAATCTGTGTTGGTGTTTATTGTTTTCTAATTTGTGTTGTCTATCTATATGGTCTATTTTGGCGAGCTATATTTTTTATATGAAGAACTGAGTGTTTTAAAACTTAGATTCTTATTCTAACGTCTGTATCTGCTCTACAGGTTCGTTTTCCAATATCAGTTTCTATTCTATTCTTTTGCTCTGACCATATGCGCTGATTATTAGAACTTAAAATATCTTGTCTATCTTTGCTAGTTCTAAAATCAGTTTCTAAAATGTTTCCCTAGTTCTAAATCTCACAAATAGTTTTGCATCTATTCAGGGGAGCAAAATACATGTTCTAATTTGCTTCATATTAAGATCATTTGGCATGCATAGAACTTATATGCATAAAATTTAGGGGGAACACATGTTTTTTGTTTGTTAAATTTATTGGTTTTGTCATCATCAAAAAGGGGGAGATTGTTGACTCAAGAGTCAAATTCTAATCTCAGAATTTTGATGATTAAAACAAAACAAATAAATTTAAATTTTATTATTTGTGCTAATATTATTTTATGCAGAATTCTTATGGAAAGAAAACGAACAAGGCAAGTCCTACAAAATCCATAGTGTATGAAGATATCCGAAGACCCTAGTGGTTAGGTATTTAGGATACATTGTAGGATAGAGAGAAAATTCATCTATAAGCACATAAACTAATTTTCTCTCATCAAAAATATTTTTTCGGAAAGTAGATTCTTCAAAAATAAATTCTTTTGTCAAAAATTTGTTTTCGAAAATATTCTTTAAAGTCAAAATGATTCAATTACCTAAAATTAAAGAGATTATGTCTCTAACAATTTTGGTAATAAATCATACACTTTCTTTTTCGGAAATTTCCTTTGAAGATCTAAAGAATTTTAAATTTATTCTCTTACCTAAAACGAAGGAAGATTGTATCTTTTCGTTTTTAGTAAGTAGTATCTTTTCGAAAAATATTTTCCAAATGAATTGCTTTCGAAAATCTTTATGTTTAAGGAAAGAAAGATCATTTTCTATTCTCTTACCAAAATGATAAAATAAATTTTTGGTAACTAAGATTTTCGTATCTTCTAAATAAGGAAAGAAAATATTCTAATTTCAAAATGAAATATCCTCTTTCCGAAAGCGAGAGTCACATATCTCTATAAAAAGGAGCTTTCACGCTTTGAACTAAGTGGAAGAAAGAGTTTTCGTTTTAAGAGTATTCACCTATTGATCACATCCTTATCTCTCAAAACTTATTCTTTTCATCTTTACATTTCACGTTTTTATCTTTAAAGAGAAAAGAATTTTTACAACTACTTTTGAAAAACGGTTCTGTGTTCTAAATGATTTTCTAATCTGAAAAATTGTTTTTCCTGTGCTTATATTTGCATTTCTGTCTGTCTATTTAGATTATGTAATCTTTAGTAGACAGGTTTTTATTTGATAAACAATTGTGTAATAGCTTAGGTTAGAAGCTATTGTGAAAGAGGTTATCAAGCAACCTTCTCCGTGAGAGAGATTCTAATGTCTTGAATTGAGTTTCTGTACTCTGCCAAAAACAGAAAGGGTTGAGGTTAACTAGAACCTTTGGAAAATCTAGTGGGATAAAGGGTAGATCTAGGTGTTGATCTATTGCCTTGTACTGTTGGTTTGTCTCTTATCCTTGAAAGGAGATAACATAGTTGAGGATCTCAAGATGAGTCTTGGGGAGTGGATGTAGGCGAGTTGCCACTATAAATCACTGTGTTGATCTTTTTAATTTCTGAAGTTTTGCTTGATACTGCTTTACTTACACTTCTGTTTATATTTTAGAAATGCTAAAGTTGTTAATGATTTGATGTTCTAAAACTGAAATAAGTCTTATCTTTTCTGAACATTAGAACTCTGGAATTCTGATAAGTGAATATACCAAGTTCTAAACTGTTCTTCTATTTTCAGTATATTTCACTACTTGGGTTTCTAATCAGTTTTCTAAACCTGGTTAAAGCTCTGTGAAGTAGTTCTAATTTCAATAACTGTCTCTCACACAGTCTTATATGATCTTTTAAACTTTATGAGGAAGTTCTAAATACAATAGTTTTCCGTCATAAAGAAGTTCTAATATTGAATAAGACATTGTGAAGTAGTTCTAATTAATAGCTGCACTTTGCATAGTCTGTCTATAGAACATTGTGAGGAAGTTCTAATCCATATTTTATTCTCACAAGTTTTCTATTTTTCCACTGCACTTAGAATTCTATATTCTGATTTTAAAATCTGAAATTATTTTTTGAAAACCCAATTCACCCCCCCCTCTTGGGTTGTGCCATACATATACGGGACCCACACAAACTTCTCTTTAGCCATAAGTTTTGTTAACATGTCTACAACATTTAATTTTGTACTAATTTTTTGCAACAAAACATGCACTTCTTCAACTGCACTTCAAACAAAATGACAACGGATGTTAATATGTTTTGTGCGAGATTGAAAAGATGGAATTCTTGCTAAATGCAATGCACCTTGACTATCACAATATATATTTTCCTTCCATTGGTGATAAAGCCACAACTAATTGTAGCTTTGACTCCCAGCTAACAGCACCTCCTGCCATAGAAAAATATAACCAGAAGTAGACCTTCTTTATTTAAATCACTAGCAAAATCTGAATCCACATAACCAACATATTTCAAATTTGCGTAACTGTAACACAAAGCAAAATTTGAAGTACCCTTCAAATATCTAAGGATCCACTTCACAACTGTCCAATGATCACGACCTGGTTTTGCCATGTATTTTATTAACAACTCCCACTGCTTGTGCAATGTGGGGTCTTGTAGATACCATGGCAAACATAAGACTACCTGCTGCTGATGAATATAGGACTTGAGACATAGTTGCCTTCTCTTCTTCATTGCTGGGAGATAGACTTGAAGATAACTTTAAATGAACACGAAATGAAGTACTTACTGGTTTGGCATTTTGCATATTGAACCATTGCAAAATTTTTTCCATATAATGTCTTATGTCAACTAGAGTTTCCTGTCCTTCCTCTCTTTAATCACCTTCATCCCAAGAATTTGATTTATAGCACCCAAGTCCTTCATGTCCTACTCCTTAGCTAATTGAGTTTTAAGAGTAGCAATGTATTTCATGCTATTACTTGCTTGCAACAATCATGTCATCTATATATAATAGCAAAATACAAAAGCACCCATCTTTATAATCATAGAAGTAAGCACAATGATCAGCCTCACTTCTTTGAAAACCCAAACTTATAATGAACAAATCCAATTGCTTATACAAACATTGAGGTGCATGCTTTAAACCGTGAAGTGATTTGTTCAATTGACAAACCAAATTCTTCTTGTTCTCTTCTACAAAGCCTTCAAGTTGTTTCATAAAAATTTCTTCATTGAGATTTCCATGTAAAAAAGCAGTTTTTACATCAAGTGGTTCCAGTTCCAAGTCTGAAATAGTAGAAAGAGCCCAATTGCTTTTCGCTCTTTTGGTAGTTCGACAAGATCCCAAGTATTATTTTTTGCAAAGCTCCATCTCCTCTATCATGGCACATCTCCATTTTTTTGAATTTATAGACTCACAACCCTCTTTAAAAGAGAGAGGTTCATGTTCTTCTACTAACTCAATAAGGCTTATGTCGATGGGCGAGATCTCTATAGTTTTATATTGATTGAGAAACAATGTTACAAAAGAACAAAGAAAACTCTCTAAGAGATTGTACTCAATAACATATAAGACTTCAAATAAAGGAGCTCTTTTATACATGCTTCATAAGTAGTTTCCAAACACCAGTTATCTTCTCCTATTTTTTATGGAGATCATGTGTTAATGGATAACATGGAGAACGTATGTGCGAAATAGGACTCTGCTGGTGATTGTGGATTTCACAGGCTCGTAACACCATCTAGAAAAATACAAATGATCAACAACAAACAAGATTTAGCAATATTTTAAAAAGTTAAACTCAACTGCATCATATAGATATAAAGATCAAGACTTGATAAAATACATAATAATATAGAATTCTATAAAATAGTTAAGAGTCAGTGATTATGAAAACAAAATAATAAGGACAACAACAAATTAAATATTTTTCTATATAAAATAAATTGAGATTGTACATAGTAAAATAAGCAAAAAAAAAAAAAAAAAAAAAAAGTCTCAAATCTCTTCTGCATTTCATCAAGAAATTTCAATTTTCTATCTATTGTAGCATTTAAAGTCTCAAGTTCTCTGCTTGAACTCTCACTCCATTCAATTCCTCTTTTTCTCTCTTCAATTTCCTTTATTTGACTTAACACGGACGCCTTCTCTCTTATCTGTACCTCTTCCTCTTCTTGATATCCTATTGGACGAAATGGAGTTCTTTGGTATGTTTTTTGATGATAAGGTGAGTGGAATCCAAGTGATCTTCTGTGTCCTTCCATTGAAGCATAAGCAAAAGAATCGAAGATCGATCATGAAGTTGATCGAGTTTTTGGCAAAACTTCTATTGATGGTTAGTTTTTAACTTATAAAACCTTGTCCGTCATATGTTACGTGATATATATACATTGATAGTGAATATATCCGTATAAGGTTAGAAGTTTGAATTAGAAAAATATTCGGTATAGACTAACTGACTGTTAAATTTATTTGAAATTTTTATCATTGGAAAATCTATTTTAAATACAAATTAGATAGAATGCAGATTTTAAAAGTAATATGTATTAATTTATATAGAGATAAGAGATAAAGATAAAAATTATTTATGTAAAAGAAATAGAAAAAAAGCTCAAAAATCAGTAAAAAAAGGAAATATAAAATGCAGAAAAAATAGAGTGCCAAGTCAGCAATTTTAAAATGTTTTTTTTTTTTTTTTTTTTTGGGTTTAGGATTATATAGATATATAGATTTTCTAAGGTTTACAAATGAAGGATAATAGGGATTTTAATGACATTTTATATGCGTCGGAGAAGGATAGTCGTGTGCTGCAACCGAGATGGCTGCTTGAGGGGTTCCAATTCACGTTACAAGGTTGTGAACTCTCGGGTATTGGGTATAAAGGCTCAAAGTTTACGTGGGAGAATAGGAGAGAAGGTGGGGGTTATGTTCGAGAGCGCTTGGATCGCGCTGTATCTTCCTATCGTTGGATTCTTCAGTTCTCCAATGCCGCCTTACATGTTTTAAAAACCATAGGCTCTGATCATAAGCCTTTGTTTCTTTCCTTGGGTATACAACTTCAGCGGTACATGGTGAGGAGGTTTCGGTTTTAGAATCAATGGAGTTGTGAGCCGGATTGTAAACAGGTTGTATCGCAAGGTTTAGAACAGAACCGTTCTAATGGCTTTCAGGCACAAATTCTTTCTTGCTGTCAATCTTTGCAATTATGGGCAAGCAATTTTCATAGAGAATTTAAAGACCAGCTACGGGACTGTAAGAGAACTGAATTTTCTTCGTCCACACTCTATGGATTTAAACTCGACGACAATTAGGGAGGTGGAAGTCCTTTATGGACGATTATAGCTCAACAGGAGCAGTATTAGCGTCAAAGAGCAAAGCAACATTGGTTACAAGGTGGGGATTCCAATACTAAATAGGTTACAAGGTGGGGATTCCAATACTAAATAATTTCATCTTATGACTTCACATAGAAGAAGGAAAACAAGATTACAAAGCTTAAGAATGGTAATGGCGAATCGGTTGATTGGGACACAGGAATGCCTGCGTTATTAATAGATTTTTATACCTGATAAAGCCTCGGATCCTGACGGTTTTGATCCGGGATGTGCACCTCCCAAAAGGCCTCATACTAATGGGTTGGGTTTGAACCATTATATTTTAGTTCCACTTCTCCTCTTTATCCGATGTGGGACTTGGGAGGATGTTGTAGGGGTGGATGTTTCTGCGGCATGTCTGAATTGTTTAAATAATAATACTCCTATGCCTGGCTCGAATCGCATGAATATTGTTTTAATTCCAAAGAAGCGTCATCCAAATTGGTGTCGGATCTCTAGCCCATCTCCCTATGTAACGTGGTTAATCGTGTGGTCTGTAAGATGATTGCTAATAGACTGAAATTCATTTTACCAAATGTGATTTCTAAACGCAGAGTTCTTTTATTCCTAATAGACTGATAACAGACAATATCATTGTGGCTTTTGAATGCTTTCATGCTTTGAAGAGAAAAACCCAAGGTAAGGAAGGTGTAATCGCTTTAAAAATAGATATGTCCAAAGCCTATGATCGTGTGGAGTGGGGCTTTTTACGAGTTATCTTATTAAAACTTGGTTTTGCAGAATCATGGGTGTCCGGAATTATGGGTATTGTTTCTTTTTAGTTTATTATATTGTGCATGGGGGTGAAGAACTAGGCCCGATTCTTCCTTTAAGGGGTCTCAGGCAGGGAGATCCTCTCTCTCCTGCGTTATTTGTGCTTTGCGCTTAGGGTTTATTGGCCATAATTTCTAATTACCAAAGGCAGGGTTTGCTCCACGGCTTTAGTATTATCAGATCGGCTCCCTCGGTCTCCCATCTTTTCTTCACCGATGACTGCTTATTCTTTGCCCGGGCAAATATTTTCGAGGTCGCGCATTTGAAGCAGTACCTATCATTATATGAGGCAGCTTCAGGGCAATGTATAAACTATACCAAATCAGCCATCTCTTTTAGTCCAAACACAGTAAGGGAGACTCGAAGGTTAATTTGCGACAACTGAGGTGTTGGGGATGTGCCTAATCATGGGACCTATTTGGGTATGCCATCAGTGAGTGGGCGGGACAAGAGCCAAAATTTTCAATTTAAATTAGATAAGGCTGCTAAAAGAATTCAGAGCTGGTAGTAGAAGTTATTATCGAAGGCAAGAAAGGACATTATTATTCGTATGGTTGCTCAAGCTGTGGCAACATATCTGATGTCTCTTCTCCTTTTGCCTATAGAGATACGTCAGAAACTTGAGCGTTTATTAAATAGTTTTATTGGCGGAATGCTACTCGGTCAAATTTTGGTATAAGGTGGAGAAGCTGGGATCGTTTGTGCAGTCCGAAAGAACAAGGGGGTTTGGCTTTTAGGAAGATACATGAGTGTAACTGTGCTCTGTTGGCAAAACAGGGATGGTGTCTTCTGCAAAATCTGAATTCATTGGCGGCTGCTGTTTTAAAGGCACGATATTTCCCAGATCACTCATTTTTGGATTCGGCTCTTAGGAAAAATCCTTCTTATTTATGGAGTATCTGGTCATCTCTTTTTCTCCTTAATCATGGCTACACTAGACGGATTGGTAATGTCCAGTCCACTTTAATTTGGCGCCACCCTTGGTTACCTGATGCAGCGAATCCAAGAGTGCAAACAGAATGTCGCTTTGGCATGATGAACTCCATGGTTTCTGAGTTTATTGATGCTAATTGCTCTTGGAATGAACAGCAACTCCGGGAAAGACTGAACCCACGTAATATTACTCTAATCTTGCAAATTCCATTATCTTTTTCTTCTCCGGCTAATCGGTGGATTTGGAATTATGAACGAGATGGCAAGTATACTGTTTCCAGTGGATATAGATTGGCTGTGGAATTGGCTCAACATCCACAACCTGTTCCAGGAGATTTCTGGGTTTTTATTTGGAAATCACAAGTACCAAAAAGACGCAGCACTTTATTTGGAGGGTAGTGTTAGATACTATTCCTTGTAATGTTAAATTGAGGAAGAGAAAGGTGGTTGTATCGCTCGTATGCCCAGTGTGTGGAGGAGGAAACTCCTATTCATGCTTTATTGTTGTGCAATTTCGTTAAGATTTGCTGGTTTCTATCAAAGTTGGGATGGAGGGAATCTCACACTATGCTGGGGTGGTTTGTGGAAGTGACTAAATTGAGTAGTGACGTTGTGAAGGAGGCTGTTATGTTACTGTCATCAATTTGGTGGCATCGAAACCAAGTTCTTTGGCGGCAACCGTATAGCTCCCCGATCAAATTGTTGACTACTGCACATCAGTCCCTGGTTGAATGGCAGCAAGGAAACCTGTCCCCTTTGAAATGCGCACAGCAAGTAGTGGTACAATAGATGCAAAAATGGTGCCCTCCTCCGTTTAAGAGGTACAAATGTAATATTGATGTTGCACTTGGAGATACGCAGGGCCGCTATGGTATGGGGATGATCATTCATAATCATCTAGGTCAGTGTTTAGCGGGAAGGGGTCGTTCAAGACATGCCATGAATGATCAGTTGTTGGGTGAGGCTTTATATTTTCGGGAAGCCTTGAGTTGGCTAAAGGGAAAGCGCTTCACACCAGTTTGCACTGAATCTAATTATAAGGTTCTTGTACATGCTTTAAACTCTAATAATCTAGAAATTTCCTATTTTAGTCAAGTAGTTTTGGATTGTAAAGCTTTATTATACGAGCTAATGGATGTTTCTTTTGTCTTTGCTAAATGGTCAACGAATTAGGTTGTTCATTTGATTGCAAGAGCATCTGTTTTTATGTCGGACTTTGAATAGAAGGTATGCCCTCTAAGTTTTTTGTATGATGCATTAGTTTTTTATGCAAATAATATAAACTAAGCAATGCTTACAATTTAAAAAAAAATAATAATAAAAAGAAGGATAATACTGATTGATTCGCTTCGAAACTGAACCAATCGATGGTATACACCTAACTAATAGAGCATTGGTGAGGTCTACTTATACTTTGGAGTTGTATTGTATGTGTATATTTTATGTGGAAGATGGCCGAGGGATACATTTGCTAAAGGACAAAAACAGCGGGCACCACAGTTCATTCATATATTATTTGCCTTTGATTTTTGTTTTTTTATTTAAAAACACTTTTATTTTCTTTACACATTAATAAAATTTTTTATTTAATTGATTAAAAAATAAAAAATTATTAATATAATATTATTCGATAATTAAAAATAAATTAAAAATAAGAAATAAAATTACACGGGCCTTAGGCATTTCCAACCTTTCTGAATTGAGTGTCTAATGCAAGGATTTAAAGGGGCAAGATCAAGAGAAAGATTTTCCACTATTCATGGTCTACAATTATAAACGAAGAAATTAAAAAATTATTAAACTATCAATAATGTTGGTTTGAGTGGAAAGCATTCAAATTGAGTAAATATATATTGAGTACATAATATATAATAAAGAAAGTGAACCAATTAAAATTGTTTAGGTCATTTTGTATGAAAGGTAAGTCCAACTTATTATAAACCCAACTTTATTATAAGTCCAAATGTTAAATATATTGTTATTGATTTGATTAATTTGATCATAAGGCCAAGGTTCTCAACAACGAATATATTGATTTGATTTTAAGGTTTTAAATAATTTTGAATAAAATTTCAAGGTTTTACTACAGTACAGAATTCTAAAATTCTGTATAAATACAGAAACTGTCTTTACATGCCATTTGGACATGCTAACCTGCTAGACAGATCATAAGATTATCCGTTTTTTTTTCTTTTTTATTATTTTGTAAAATTTTTAGAAAACCATTTTCCCTAAAACACAATAAAATTTTCTAAGATCATGTATTAATTTTTTTTGCATATCACTAAATTAATATGAGATATTTCTATTGATTGCATGTGAACGTGGATAGCTAAAAAATTTTTTTAATATAAATGGTAAGTTACTTGAAATTATTTTAAACACAATAAATAGCATTTTAAGATAATTATTTTTATAAAAATCTTAAATATATTAAAAAGTTTATAGATATGGGTTATATAATTTATAATTAATTCCGATATGAAAATAAAATTTGAAGTTATATTTTTAAAACAACTGGTTATGGTTTTTTTTATGAAGTTTAGAATAAAATCTTAAAAGGCACAAGTATTAAATTTTTAATTAAAAATTAAGATGAGTGTATAAATTCGATTATCAATTATTATATTTAATAATACAATTATTATGTGTTCGATTAATCCTATTATTATTTTGAAATCTAATAAATGATAAACTTATTTTTATATAGAGTCAAGCTTATAATAGATAAATTTAAAAAATTAAGTTTTAAATTGTTTTTCTTATATCATAAATAAAATTCAAATTAAACAATTAGAATTACATAGATTATGAAATAATTTTAGTTAAAAAAAAGTTGAGTTATGAATATATTATAACTAATAATGTAGGAGTATATAAAAATTAAATTATGAATTATATTATAATTAGCAACACAATAAATTTAAAATATATTTACGTAATGTCTTAAGATAAATATATATTTTTATTTCATTTTAGAAGGTAAATATTAACTCAATAATTTTTTTTAAATTTAATAAATCTTTATTTTCATTATTTATGAAGAGAATATTTAATATTTTTGTTATTGTTGAACTTCTTGTATTGAGTTTTGAGATTGGCAAAACAAGTTTTTTTATTATAATAATAAATATAATTAAATAATACATGAATAATGAATTACTGGTTTTATAGGTAGCAAGTTGTTAGATATTTTAGATCTAATAGCCCACATTTAGGTAGTTTAAATTTAATAAAAAATAACTATTTCTATATATATACAGAAATTTGCACATCTATACAGTATCTTACCCAAAATTTCAAAACAATTTTCTTTTGAACTAACAAATACAGGAGTTCTTGGTATTCTCTCATCCCCTTCACATCACTAACAATATTGCATCCTCATATCATAGGAAAATATAAGAGAAAGGGGTGTCAGACATTAACGAAAGGAGGGGTGCCATGGGTTGCCTCAGCCCTCTCACCCAAATTGTTTTAAAAAATTTATCCCACAAAATGATGAAAATTTTTAATCTTACCTTTTAAAATATAATTTTTTTTTTAAAATTTTAGCTCCCTTAACTCTTGAAATTTTTTTTAGCCCCTTAATTTTAATTTATGCACTGGTGCCAAGGGGCCCCACCCCCTAATAAAATTTTTAAGTTATCTCATAAAAATGAAAATTTTTAATTTTGCTATTTAAAATACTCCTTCCGTTTAATAAACAGAGGCTCATTTTCATTTTTTATCTGTCTCAAAATATATTCCTATTTTCTTTTCTAAAAAATTATTTATTATATAATTTCTTAATGTACCCCTGTTTAATGTACATTTTTTTCCAATTGCACATATATAATTTAATATTATAAAGGGATAATTTTGAAATAAATTAAATAAAAAATATAATTTAACTATATTAACTTTTTTTTTAATCTATGCGAAAGTCAATATAGCCTATATATATATAGTCATGGCCATATTACGGTTCCGGGAACCGGAACCGTCGGTTCGAACCGGCTCGGAACCGGTGAGAACTGGAACAGGGAAACCGGAAAAATCCGGTTCGGTTCCGGTTCCAGCAAATAGGAACCAGAACCGGCGTTCCAGAGAACCGGTCAACCGACTGAACCGCCGGTTCTCGTCCGGTTAGAACCGCCGGTTCGAACCGCCGGTTCTAGCCGTTGTAACTGTCAGATTTTTGCAGTTTTTTTTTTTTTAAATTTGTTGTGAAATGTCTTAATTACCCTCCCAACAGCCATAAACGGCTACATAACGGCTAGTTTCAAGGGTATTTTTGGAAAAATGAATTTTTGGATTTATTATAAATACCTCATTTTATTTACAAATTCATTACAAAAAAATCTCAACTCTCTCTACTTACTCTCTCTCTACAATATACTACACTCTCTACTTACTCTCTACAATATACTACACTCTACTCTATATTATTCATTTATTCTTCTCTACTCTACAATCTCTTATTAAGTAATTATTCTCTCTAATTTTTTTTATTCAATTTTCCAAATTATATTTTATTATCATATAATGGCAAGTGGAGGAAACTCAAATTCGGGTAAGGGCAAGGGAAAAATTGGAGAATCATCTATCCCTACAAACGACATCTATGATATGATTCCCGACCAATTTAATTTTGAGGGTTTTCCAAATGAAAATTTGGATATTCCAACTCAAGAATCCGAATTTAATGAGCAATTTCAAGAAGATGAAGAGCAAGAGCAAGAGCAACGAGCAAAAATTGTTACAAGAGCAAGACAAAGTTCCGACATATTCTCCATTCATTTCACAAAAAAATTCAAAGGTGAGAAAATGTACGATGTAATTTGCAATTATTGTGGAAAATCTTATAAATTTAAACAAGCGGCGGCTATGGATCATTTTGGAAGCATTTGGAGACAAAACATCCAACAAAAATAGGAGTTGATCGGTCTCAACACAATTTCCGTGGTACGCTTCTAACCTTTCTTATTTAAATATTGCTGAAAAAAATACAAAAGAAGAATTAGCAAAATGATTTCTATGGAACATTTATCTTTTAGTTTTGGTGAAAAAGTAGGTTTTAATAATTATTGTCAAAAAGCTTTAAATCCTTGTGCTAAAAGAGTACCAAGAAATACTGTAAAACGAACTATTATTTCTTTAATAATAAAGGAAAAAAGAGTTAGAGCTTTTATTTTCTCAATTGAAAATTCGTGTTTCAATTTGTTGTGATGTTTGGAGTGATCATTGGCAAATGCATTCTTATATGGGTATTACATGTCATTGGATTGATGATGATTGGAAAATTCAAAAAAGAATTATTGGTTTTCGTGTTTTTGATGATAAACATACTGCAAATAATATTTATAGAGTAATTGTTTCAATTTTAGATGAATATAAGTTGACAAAAAAAATTTTTTAATTTCATTTGATAATGCTTCTGCAAATACTAGATCAATTATTGAACTTAAAAAAATTTGTGAACCAAATATTGGTGGTAAATTTTTTCATATAAGATGTGCATGCCATGTTTTAAATTTATGTGTACAAGATGGTTTAAAAATTCTTGATTCTTTTATTTCTCCAATTAAAAAAGCTATTTCATATTTATGGACACATCCCCAAGTGATGAAAAGTTGGGCTAAATTTTGTAAAGAAAATAATAAAAGACCAAAACGTTTTCCAAGGGATGTCCCAACTCGTTGGAATTCAACATATGAATTACTAAACGAGTCTTTTTCTTATAAAGAATTATTATGCTTTTTTGTTACTAATAATATTGAGGATATTAATTTATATCCACAAAATTGGGAGATTTGTGCAAAAATTTTAGATATTTTAAAAATTTTTAATGATGCTACCTATAAATTTAGTGGGGTTTATTATCCCACATCTAATTTATTTTTACCTATGTGTATTAATATTGTTACTGCACTCCAAGAATTTCAAAATGATGATTTATTAAAAGATTGTATTTTTTCAATGAAAAAAAATGGTTATCTTATTTTAAAAATATACCACCTCTTTATCTTGTTGCTATTGTATTTGATCCTAGATGTAGAATGGATGTTTTATGTGATTATTTGACTATTTATTATGATGTATTAAATCTTGATGTAGAAGATAATGTTAATATAAATGTAGTAATGCATGAAGTTAAACAAAATATTATGCAATTATATAATGAATTTGTTCAAGTTTCTAGTTCATTCTACTTCTACTTCTACTTCTTCTCAATCTAATATTCCACAATTTCCAACACAAAGGGTAAGTGGTGTTGGTGTTGCTCAACAAGTTTTATTACAAAGACAAAAAAGAACAAGGGAATCCAGTTCTATTTCTGAATTTGATAATTATTAACAACTTCTTTTGAGTTTGGTGATGATTATGCAGATACGATTTTCCAATTTTAGATTGGTGGAGTCGTCACGCAAATACTTTTCCAATTCTTTTTTACTTGCAAAACAAATTTTAGCAGCTCCGGTCTCCACTGTTGCGGTTGAACAAGCTTTTAGTCAAGGAGGAAACATACTTGATGAAACACGATCTCGTATGACACCCGATTCACTAGAAGCACAAGCATGCGTGGATGATTGGACCAAAGCCGAACTAAGAGCCCAAGAAAATCCAAAAGAAAATGAAGATTTATTTGATTTATACGATGGGTCCTCAACGGGAACATCAACCGGTGGTGCAAATAGCGATTAAGGTAAAAGGGTGAAATTGATATAAGGTAAGTAAGAACTACGTGTTTGATTCCTCTAAACCCCAAGAGGATACGTAGGCAACTTAATTTTTTTTTAAACAAAAAAAAAAATTAAGTTCAAGCCCATTTTTTTTTTTAAATTATGTTCAAACTTAAAAAAAAAAATTCAGTTGAAATTTTTTTTAAAAAAATAATTATGTTCAACACTCAACAATTCAAGTCTTTAAAAAAATAAATTTAATTGAAGTATTTTTTAATTTTTTAGGTGTATTTTTTAATTTTTTATGTTCAAATAATTTTTTTTAAACCGGTTTCAAATTTAAAATTTTTTAGGTGTATTTTTTAATTTTTTATGTTCAAATAATTTTTTTTTAAACCGGCATTCAAAATTTAAAATTTAAAATTATGCGATTCGCCGGAAAACTAATCGGAACCGTCGGTTTTGTAATCGGATCGGAACCGAACCGGACGGTTCCAAACCGGAATCGGAACCAGACCTTTTCAGTTTGGTTCCGGTTCCAGCTTTTCTGGAACCGGAACCGCCGGTTCCGGAACCGTGGCCAAGTCTATATATATATCTATATATGAGACGGAGGAAAAAGTAAATTTTTTCAATTTTAATTTCCTTAACACTTGAAAATTTTTCGCGACCTTATCAATGTGAACTAAAGTAGACTCATTAACATAATTATTTATAAAGTCTACATTAGCAATCAAGCAAAATAAAGTAATGATAAAATTAGAATGAAATGAAAAAATAATAGTTTTCAAAAGTAAGAAAAAAAAAAGAGTTGTGTAATGCATTTAAGCTTATGTTATTTATAGTATTATTTTGACAATTATTTGCAATTTCAAATTATACTTAACACTCGTAGAAACATTTTGTTATCAAGGAAAATATTCTACTTTCGATAAAGACATGAAAAAAATAACAAACAAAGAAACTTTGAATATTTCATTATCTTTGAAAATTTCATATTAGTGTTTGAAGGAGAAACGCAGGACGAAGGGAGAGAGAAGCGCCGCTAGAGGTTGCAGCAATTATTTTAGAGGCTTGTAGCAAAGAAACTTGTACTTTATTGTGTTTTGGGTGATGAAAGCAAACAAGCCATAATCACCGGTAATAAGAATAAGGTTGATGTTGACTCCACATACTCTTCTGCAACTGTAGGTAAGTGTTTTTCATACTAAACTAATACAAATGTAGCAGAAAAGAAATTTGATTAGAAACTTTCTTGATTTGTCTATAATATTCACACACAAAAACGATCGTAAAAAAGTATGTTTATTATCAGAAGTTAATTTGTCACAATAAGTTATTATATCATTACAATAATCTTATCAACATATATAAAAGTACAAATGGAGGGGGGACAATGAAGTACAAGTTTCTTTGCTACAAGCCTCTGAAATAATTGTTGCAACCTCTAGTGACGCTTCTCTCCCTTCGTCCTTCATTTCTCCTTCAAACACCTATATGAAAATTTCAAAGATAATGAAATATTCAAAGTTTCTTTGTTTGTTATTTTTTTTCATGTCTTTATCAAAAGTAGAATATTTTCCTTGATAACAGGATGTTTCTAAGAGTATTAAGTATAATTTGAAATTGTAAATAATTATATAAGTAATGCTATAAATAACATAAGCTTAAATGCATTAAACAACTCTTTTTTTTCTTACTTTTGAAAAACATACTGCCACTACCAACATACGATAAAAACTATTATTTTTTTCATTTCATTCTAATCATTATCGTTACTTTATTTTGCTTGATTGCTAATGTAGACTCTATAAATAATTATGTTAATGAGTCTACTTTATTTCCCATTGATAAGGTCAAGAAGGACCTCAATGGCTATCCCTTTTTAAAAAAATCCATAGAAGAGCATGCTGAGGAATTCAATAAATTATTAAGTGCTACAATGACTAATCAACAAACTTGGATTGACAAATTTTCCTTTAATAGTGTAGATAAAAAGGTTTGCTTTATACTCTCTTAATAATCTAATATGTCTAAAAATAATTAGATTAATATATAATCTATTGTCCTATTTTAGGACTCTTTATTGACTTTTTATTATATTTGTTGATTTTCAAGTTATATTTATGGGTCTTGTTATCATTTTTGGCTGAGGAAATGCATGTGTATCAGTTATGTAGTAATACCTTAGATTTGATTAAGCACATGCTGACACATTTATGATTAATAATAAGAAAAAATATTCATCTCTAGAAAAGAAGCTTAAAGAAAAAGATGGAGTAGAATGGCCTAAATGGAGGTCAGCAAGGGACCGTAGGATACCAAAAGATTAACTCCTGACATAGTTGTGTCAGCTGATGAATTTATTCCTCCTGTGGTTGCGTCAGCTAATGAAAGTGGAACTTATAAGACAATTCACTGCATCCTCAGGAGTTGCATCAAGATATATTATAAGGATCAAAGCAGGTGTTTATAGAGAAATAATAGAGGTGCCAAGTTCGAAAACTAATATTATGTTTTTGGGCGATGGGAGTAAACAAACATAATCACTTGTAAAAAATATAAAGTTGATGGCGGCTCCACCTACTACTCTTCAACTGTAGGTAACTGTTTTCATACTAAACTAGCACAAATGTAGTATCAAACAAATTTGGTTAGAAACTTTCTTGATTTGTGTAAAATATACATACAAAAAAACAAATAATCATAAAAAATTGTGATTATTATAGCAAGTTAATTTGTCACAATAAGTTATTACATCATTCAATAATCTTATCGACATATAGAAGTACGAATGGAGGAGGACATTGAACAGACAAGTTTCTTTGCTAGAAGCGTCTCAAAAAGTTTTTCAAACAATTTTTGCAATCTTAAATGGCGCTTCTCTCTCCCATCGTCCTGCTTTTCTTCTTCAAACACCAACATGAAATTTTCAAAGATAATGAGATTTTCAAAGATTATTTGTTTGTTATTATTTTTTCATATTTTTTTGAAAGTAGAATTTTTTTGTTGATAACAGTATGTTGTTGCAAGTCTTAAGTACAATTTGAAATTATAAATAAGTATAAAAGTAATACTATAAATAACATAAGCTTAACTGCATTACAACTATTATTTTTTTCATTTCATTCTAATTATTGTCGTTACTTTCTTTGGTTTGATTGCTAATGTCAACTTTATAAAGTAATTATGTTATTGAGTCTAGTTTAGTTCACATTGATGAGGTCGCGGAGGAACTCAATGACTATCCATCTTTGAAAAAATCCATAGTAGAACATGTTGAAGAATTATTCAGTATATTATTAAGTACTACAATGACTAATCAACAAACTTGCATTGATGATTTTCCTTTAATGGTGTAGACAAAAAGGTTTGATTTAGACTCTCATAATAATCTTATATTTTTATAAATAACTAGGTTAATGTATAATTTATTTTCTTATTTTTAGATTCTTTATTGATTTTTTATTATATTTGTTGATTTACTTGTTATATTTACAGGTCTTATTATTATTTTTACTAATAAAAGGCATGTGTATAAGCTATGTAGCAATACCTTAGATTTGATTAAGCACATGATTGACACGTATATAACTAATAATAAGGAAAAACATTCATCACTAGAGAAAAAGCTTGAGGGAGAAGATTGAGTAGAATGGCCTAAATGGATGTCATCAACGGACCGTAAGATGCTGCAAGCCAACAGATTAACTCCGATGTGGTTGTGTCGGCCGATAAATTAACTCTTGATGTGGTTGTGTCAGCTGATAGGAGTGGAACTTACAAGACAATCATGGATGCAGTGAATAAAGCACTCTCAGGAGCTACATTAAGATATATTATAAGCATCAAAGCAGGTGGTTTAAAAGAAATAATGGAGGTACCAGGTTCGAGAACTAATATTATGTTTTTGGGTGAAGGGACAAACAAACCATAATCATTGGTAATAAAAGTCAGGTTGATGGCGGCTCCATATACTATTCTGCAACTATAAGTAAGTGTTTTCATACTAAATTAACACAAATCTAATAGCAAATAAATTTGATTAGAAATTTTCTTGAATAATATACACAAAAAAAAAAACAACCGCAAAAAAAAATATGTTTCCTATAACAAGTTAATTTGTCATAGTAAATTGTATAAAAATAATTATCGACATATATAAAGTATGAATGGAGGTGGATATTCAAGGGACAAGTTTCTTTGCTATAAGCCTCTCAAAAAGCTTCTCAAACAATTCATGCAATCGCTAATAACGCTTCTCTCTCCTTTCCTCCTGCTTTTCTCCTCTAAACACCATATGAAATTTTCAAAGATAATGATATATTTAAAGGTAGATTCTTTGTTTGTTATTATTTTTTTCATATCTTTATTGAAACTAGAATATTTTCCTTAATAACAGGATGTTTCTGCGAGTTTTAAATATAATTTGAATTTTACAAATAAGTGACTATAAATAACATAAGTTTAACCGCATTAAACAATTCATTTTTTTATTTAATTTTGAAAATAAACTGATACTACCACACAAGATAAAAACTATTATCTTTTTTTGTTTCATTCTTATTATTGGCGTTACTTTTATTTGAATGATTGCTAATGTAAACTCTGGAATATGACATCATATTGTGACATCTGCCATTTTGCTATTTGATCTTTGCCAAATATTAAGATAAATGGTACAAGAGAAGTAATAGTTTTATCACTCGATGTAGCAAAGAATCTACTATAAAAAATTTTTAAAGATGAAGAAGATTTCTTTAGGACAAGGAAAATTCAGTGTGCATCAAAAAAAATGCTTTTGACAGTTGTTTTCAATTACTGAGTTCAACTTTAATTCACATTGATAAGGTCACAGAGGAACTCAATGACTATCTATCTTTGCAAAAATTCATAACAGAACATGCTGAGAAATTCAATATATTATTAAGTGCTACAATGACTAATCGACAAACTTGCATTTACGGGTTTTCCTTTAATAGTGTAGATAAAAAAGTTTGTTTTAGATTCTCATAATAATATCATATTTCCATAAACAATTAGATTAATATATAATTTATTTTCTCATTCTTAAACTCTTTATTGATTTTTTTTATTATATTCAGTTATTTTCAAGTTATATTTACTGGTCCTGTTACCATTGTTAGCTGATGAAAGGCATATGTATCAACTCTATAGTAATGCCTTAGATTTGATTAAGCACATGATTAATAATAAGTAAAAATATTCATCTCCATAAAAGAAGCATGAACTAGAAGATAATGTAGAATGGTCTAAATGAATGTCTGCAAGTGACCGTAGGATACTGTAGGCCAAAAGATTAACTCTTGATGTGATTGTGTCAGCTGATGAATTTCCTCTTGATGTGGTTGTGTCAACTAATGAATTTACTCCAAATGTGGTTGTGTTAGCTGATGGGAGTGGAACTTACAAGGCAATCATGGATGCAGTGAATACTGCACCCTCAAGAGTTACATCATGATATATTAGAAGAATCAAAGTAGGGGTTTATAGAGAAACAATGGAGGTGCTAAGTTCAAAAACTAATATTATGTTTTTGTGTGATGGGAGCAAACAAGCCATACAATCACTGGTAATAAGAATATGGTTGATGGCGGCTCCACATACTACTCTGCAATTGTAGGTCAGTGTTTTTCATACTAAACTAACACAAATGTAGTAGCAGATAAATTGGATTAAAAATTTTCTTGATTTGACTATAATATACACATAAAATACAAACAACCGTAAAAATATGTTTATTATAACAGGTTAATTTGTCACAATAAGTTGTTATGTAATCACAAAATCTTATCGACATATAAAAGTAAGATTAGATGGAGGATATTGGAGGGACAAGTTTCTTTGCGACAAGCCTCTCTAACAGCTTCTCAAACTATTCCCACAACCTCTAATGGCATTTCTTTCTCCCTTTCTCTTGCTTTTCTCCTTTAAACATTAATATGAAATTTTCAAACATAATGAGATATTTAAAGACTCTTTGTATATTTTTTTTTTTTTCATATCTTTATTGAAAGTAGAATATTTTCCTTGATAACAGGATGTTACTGCGAGTCTAGAGTATGATTTGAAATTACAAATAAATGACTATAAATAACATAAGCTTAACTGTATTACACAACTCATTTTTTCCTTACTTTTGAAATACATACTACTATTACCACCACAAGATGAAAAACTATTTTTTTCATTTCATTTTAATTACTGTCGTTACTTTTTTTTTTTTTTTGCATGATTGCTAATGTTGACTCTATAGATAATTCTGTTGTTGAGCCTACTTGTAATTCGACATCATATCATGACATTTTTTTTATCCTGCCATTTCACGTTTCACAATGTTAAGATAAATAGCATAAGAGATGTAATAATTTTATCAATCAATATTGCCAAAGAATCAGTTATAAAAACTTTTAAAGAGAAGAAAGTTTCTTTAAGACAAAGAAAGTTCAGTGTGCATCAAAAAAGTGGTTTTGATTATTATTTTCAATTACTAAATTCAACTTTAGTTCACATTGATAAGGTCGTAGAGGAACTCAAAGGCTATCCATCTTTAAAAAAATCCATAGCAAAACATGCTGAGTAATTCAATATATTATTAAGTGCTACAATGACTAATCAACAAACTTGCATTGACGATTTTTCCTTTAATGGTGTAAATAAAAAGGTTTGCTTTAAACTCTCATATTTTTATAAATAATTAGATTAATATATAGTTTTTTTCTCTTTTTTAGACTCTTTATTGATTCTTTTATTATATTCGTTGATTTTCTTGTTATATTTACATGTCTTATTATTATTTTTCGCAAATAGAACGCACGTATATCGGCTGTGTAGCAATGCCTTAGATTTGATAAAGCACATGACTGACACATATGACTAATAATAAGGAAAAACATTCATCACCAGAAAGGAAGCTTGATGGAGAATATCAAGTAGAATGACCCAAATGGAAGTCAGCAAGGGACCGTAGGATACTCTAGGCCAGAAGATTAACTCCTAATGTGTTTGTGTCAGCTCATGGGAGTGGAACTTACAAGACAATGATGCATGCAATGAATATTGCACCTTCAGGAATTACATTAAGATATATTATAAGAAACAGTGGAGGTGCCAAGTTTGAAAATTAATATTATGTTTTTGGGTGATGGGAGCAAACAAACTATAATCACTAGTAATAAGTATAAGATTGATAGTGGCTCCACATGTTACTCTGCAACTGTGGATAAGTGTTTTTCATACTAAACTAACACAAATATAATAGCAAATAAATTTGATAAAAAATTTTCTTGATTTGTCTATAATATACACAAAAAAATTGCAAAAAATTATGTTTATTATAGCAAGTTAATTTGTCCTAATAAGTTATTATATTATCACAATACTCTTATTGACAAATTATTTTATCACTGATTTTATTGTAAAAAGCTTATGATTACATTGTGGTTATTCTAAAAAAAACAAGAAAAAAGAAAAGTGTATCGTGGCAAATAATAATTTATCACCTAATATAATTTATTTTGGCATAATAATTTATCACCTAATATAATTTATTTTGGCAAAATAATTTGTCACTATAATAAATAATTTTGCCATAACAGTTTCAATTTAGTCACGAATAATCTATAGTTTTTAGCCAGATAATATTTTTATAATTAAAAATTTCTTCTCAATTTAAAATTATTTATTTTAAAAATTATAAAGTTAA